>NW_023045110.1:0-46680 GCF_011762505.2 Arvicanthis niloticus | reverse complement strand
GGACATCCCTTTGGTGGAGAGTGGTGAGGACATCTCTGTTGTGGGGACAGTAGGGAGGACACCTCTGTGGTGGACAGTGAGAAGGATGTCCCTGTGTTGAACAGTTGGAAGGATGTCACTCTGGTGGACCGGGAGTGAGGACATCACGTTTTGGACGTGTGTAGTACTTCCCTTTGGAGGTCAATGTGGAGGACCCCCTGTGTGACAGTGGCAGAGGACATTTTCTGTGGGGACCAGGGGGAGATGTTCTGTGTTAAAAGTGGGAGGACATGATGTTGGGACAATGGGGGAAGATGTCCTTGTGATGGATCGTAGGGAGGACATCCTCTGTGGGGGGAAACTGGGCGAGATGATCATGTGGAACCCAGGAGGATATCCCTGTAGTGGACAGTGGGGATTCGACATCTCTGTGGACAGTGAGGAGAACATTCCTTTGGTGGAAAGTGGGGGAGGACTTAATTTTGGCTGGACAGTGGGTGAGCATGTCTCTGTGGTGGACAGTGGGAAGGACATCCTGTTGTGGTAGTGAGGAGCATGTCCCTGTGGTATACAGTGGGGAAGATGTCCCTGTGGTAGACAGTGGAAAGAACCACTGTTGTTGGACAGTGTAAGGATGTCCATGTGGTACAAAGGACAGTGGGCGAGGACATCCCTGTGGTGGGACAGTGAGAGAGGACTTTTCCTTGGTAGACAGTGGAAAGGACTTCCCTGTGGTTACCAGTGGGGAGGACATCCCTCTAATGGACAGTGAGGTGTTATATCTCTTTGGTGGAGAGTTGGAAGGACTTTCCTGTGGTGGACAATGTGGTGGATATCCCTATGAGGACAGTGGAACAGATGTCCCTGTGGTGGATAGTGGGAGGACAATCCTGTCATGGGCAGTGAGGGGAGGACTCGTGGTGGATTAGTGGGGAGGACAATCCTGTTCTGCAGTGAGGAGGATGACTCTGTGGTCGGATAGTGGGGAGGACAAATCTGTGTTTGACAGTGGTGAGGACACTCTTGTTGTAATGGGGAGGACATCCCTGTGGTGGAGAGTAGTGAGTACTTCTCTGTGTTGGACAGTTGGGAGGATGTTCCTGGGGCACACAGGAAGATTTCCTTGGGGTGGACAGTGGGGAGGACATCACTGTGTTGGACATTGGAAAAAACATCTCTTTGGTGGACAGTGGGGTGACGTCATTGTTGGCAGTCAAAGGATGTTCCTTTTGTGCACAGGAGGATGTCACTGTGGCAGACAGTTGGAGGATGTCCCTGTGGTGAAAAGTGGAGAGGATTCACTGTGGTGGACAGTGGGGAGGACATCCTAGTGGTGGATCATGAGGAGGAGACATTCCTGTGGTGCACAGGAAGACATCCCTGTGGTGGATATGTGGATAGGAAATCCTTGTAGACATTTGAAAGGACATCCCCGTGGTGGACAGTGAAAAGGATGTCCCTGTGGTGGAGAGTGGTGAGGATGTCAATGTGGTGATCATTGGGGAGGACATCACTCTAGTGGACAGTGGGGAGGATGTCTCTGTTGGAGAGTGAGGAGGACGCTTTGTGTTGTACAGTGCTGAGGATATTCCTGTGGTGGACAGTAGAGATGATTTCACTCTGGTGGACAGTGGGGAGGACAACCTTTTGTTGAATCATGAGGAGAACATTCCTGTGGTGCATTAGAGGTCATCCCTGCGATGGACTATTGAACGGATGTCTCTGTGTTGGACAGTGAGGAGGACATTCCTGTGGTGGACAGTGGGAAGGACATTCCTTCAGTGACAGTGGGATGAAATTCCTCTGGTCAAAAGATGTGAAGACATTTCTGTGGTGGACATTGAGAAGGATGTCCCTGTGGTGGACAGTGAGGATGAGACATTTTGGTGGATAGTAGGGAGGATTTCACAGGTGAACAGTGGGGAGGACGTCCTTATGTTTGACCGAAGATGGATGTTCCTGTGGTGCACAGGGAGGACATCTCTGTGGTGGACATTTAAGAGGACGTCCCTGTGGTGCATAGGAATACATCCCTGTGGTGGACAGTGGGGAGGACATCCCTCTGCTAGACAGTGGAGAGAACATCACTGTGGTGGATATTTTGGAGGATGTCTCTGTGGTGGACAGTAAGGAGGATGTCCCTGTGAGGGGACAGTGGGAAGAACATCTCTGGGTGAACAGTAGAGAAAACATACCAGGGGGTAAAATGTGAAGAGGACATTTCTGTGGTGGACAGTAGAAAATACATGCCTATGGTAAAACAGTGGGAAGGACATCCCTCTGGTGGACAGTGGGTAGGACATTTCTGTGGTAGAAAGTGAGGACGTCCTTGTGGTGAACAGTGGGAAGGATTTACCCATGGTGGACAGTGGAAAGGTCATCCCTGTGGTTTACAGTGGGGAAGTCATCCTGTGGTGTACAGTGGGGAGGACTTCCCTTTTGTGGACAGTGGGGAGAACTTTTCTGTGGTCGACAGTGAGGAGGACATCCCTGTGGTGACAAGGGGAGGATGTCCCTGTGGGGCCATTAGGGAGGATACCTGTTGTGGACAGGTCCTTTCCACTGTCCACCACAGGAATATCCTCCCCACTGTCCACCAAAAGGCATTTTCTCCACTGTTCAACACAGGGACAACTTTCCATGCACAACAGGTACGTCCTCCCCACTGTCCACCACAGACATGTTCTCCACACAGTCTACCACAGAAATTTCCTCCCCACTATCCACCACAAGGACATCATCCTTTGCAAAACTATAATGTCCCCCCCACTGTCCATCACAGTTAAATCCTCCCCATGGTCCACCACAAAGATGTCCTCCCCACTCTCCACTACAGAGAATCTTCTCACTGTCCACCACATGGATGTCCTTTCCACTGTCCACCAAAGTGAAGTCTTCCGTGTACCACAGGGAAGTCCTTAACATTGTCCACCAGATGGGGCATACTTTCCACTGTACAACACAGACACGATTTTCCCTCTGTCCCCACAGTGACAAACTCCACACTGTGCAACAAAGGACATCCTTCTGTGCACCACAGGGACATCCTCCCATTGACCACCACAGACATTTCCTTTGTACGTTCACCACAGAAACGTCTTCCCCATTGTCCAGCACAGTGTAATCCTCCCCACTGTCCAACACACGGATTTCCTCCACACTTTCCCCACAGGAAAGTTTACTCCACTTTGCAAACACAGGGACATCCTACTCACTGTGTGCCAGAGAGGTATTATTTCCATTGTCCACCACAGGGAAGTCCTCCTCATGGTCCTCCACAAAGATGTCCTCCTCACTGTCCACCACAGGGATGTCCTCTACACTGTCCACCACAGCAATGTCCTCCACACTGTACACCACAAGAATGTACTCCTGTGTATCAGAGGGATGTCTTCCCCACTGTACACACACAGGGGTCCTCCCCACTGACAACCACAAGTAAGTCCTCCACACTTTCCAAGACAGAGATATCTTGACACTGACCACCAGAGAGACATCCTCCCAACTGCCAACCCACAAGGACATCCTACACACTGTCACCATAGGGACATATGATCCATAGTCCACAACAGAGACATCCTACCCATTGTCCCCACAGGAACGTCTTTTCCACTGCTCACACAAGAAACGTCTCCCATGGACCACCACAGATACATCCTTCCCAGTGTCCACCACAAAGACCTCCTCCCCACTGTCCACCACAGGGACATCATCCTCACTGTCCACCACAGGGACATCCCCTGTGAACCACAGGGACATTTTTAACACTGTCCCAAGAATGGTTCTTTTCACTGTCCACCACAAAGAGGTCCTTCCCACTGTCCACCACAGAAATATTTTCCCCACTGTACACCACAGGGACATCCTCCTGTGCACCACAGGACATACTCTCCACTGTCCCCCAAAGATGTTCTCCCCACTGTCCACCACAGGGACGTCCTCCCCTCTGTCCATCACGGTATGTTTTTCACACTGTCCACTGCAGGGACGTTACTCTCAATTGTCCACCACAGGGATGGTCCTCTGCATGTACACACAGGGACATCCTATGCACTGTCCATCCAAGGGAAATTCTCCCCACTATCTACAACAGGGATATCCTCTCCATGTCCACCACAGGGACATCCTCCTGTGTACCACAGGGATGTCCACCCACTGTGCACTACAGTGAAATTCTCCCCAATGTCCACTACAAGGATGTCTTTCCCATTGACCATACAGGGACATCCTATGCACTGTCCCCCAGAGGAAATTCCTCCCCACTGTCCACAACAAGGACATTCTCCCCACTGTCCACCACAGTGATTTTCTTTTGTGCACCAGAGAAAAGTCCTCTACACTGTCCTCCAAAGAGAAGTTCTCCCTACTGTCCACAACAGGGACACCTCCACACTGTCCAAAATTGATACATCCTCCTCACTGTCCAACAAAGAGATATCCTCCACACTGTCCACCACAATGATGTCATCCACTCTATCCACGACAGGGATGTACTCATGTGTAACAGAGGGACATCCTCCCCACTGTCCACCAAAGGGGCATCCTCCCCACTGTCAACCACAGGGATGTCCTCCCCACTGTACACCACAGTGACATCCTCCTGTTCACTACAAAGACATCCTGCCCACTGGCCACCACAGTGATGTCCTCCTCACTGTCTACCAAGGAGATGTCTTCCCAACTGTCCAGCACAGGGATGTCCTCCCCACTGTCCACCACAAGGACGTCCTTCCCACTGTCCATCACAAGGACATGCTTCTGTGTACCACAGGGACGTCCTTAACACTGTCCACCAAAGGATTCCTTTCCACTGTCCCAGCACAGGGATGTCCTCCCCACTGATGTACGCTGTGACATCCTCCACACTGTATATCACAGAGACATCCTCCTGTGCACATCAGGGACGTCTTCCCCACTGTCCACCACAAAGATGTCCTCTGCACAGTCCAACACAGAAACATCCTCCCCACTGTCCACCACAGCACATGCTGCCCACTGTGCACCAAAAGAACGTCCTCCTGTGAACCACAGGAACATCATCCCCACTGTCCACAAGGACAACCTCCATACTATCCACCACAGTGAAATCCTTCACATTGTTCACCACAGTGACATCCTACTCAGTGGCCACCACAGGAATGTCCTCCCCAGTGTCCACCACAGAGATGTGCACCCCACAGTTACTACTGGAAATTCCTCCCAACGGTCCACCACAGGAACATTCTCCACTCTGTCCAGCACAGAGATGTCTTCCACACTGTCTACCACAGTGATGTCCTCCTGTGTACCACAGAAAAGTCCTCCCCATTGTCCCACACTGGGGCATTTGTCTCACTGACCACTACAGGGATGTCCTCCTCAATGTCCATCACAGAGATGTCCTCCCTACTGTCACCACAGGAAAGTCTTTCCCCAGTGTCCACCACAGAGACATCCTCCCCACTGCTTACCACAGGTCTTTCCTTTTCACTGTACACCAGAATGACCTTTTTTCCACTGTACACCCCAGGGACGTCCTTTCCACTTGTCCACCAAAAGAACGGCCTCCTGTGTACCACAGGGTCATCCTTAACACTGTCCACCAGAAGGGCATCCTTTCCACTGTACACCACAGGGACATCCTTCCATTGACCACCACAGACTGTCCTCTACAGAGATATTCTCCCCACCTTCCACCACAGGAATTTACTTCCCACTGTTCACCACAGGAATGCACTCCTGTGCACCATAGGGATGTCATCCCAACTGTCCCCAAAAAGGGACATATTCCCCCAATGTCCACCACAGTGACATTCTCCCCAATGTCCACCACAGGGAAGTCCTCCTCACTGTCTTCTACAGGGATGTCCTCCCTACTGTCCACCACAGGGATGTCATCTGCACTGTCCAGAACATGGAAGTCCTCCCTACTGTCTACCACAAGGAAATTATCCTGTGTACCACTGGGACTTCCTCACCACTGTCTACCACAGGTGAGTCTTCAACACTGACCACCACAGGAACATTTTCTGCACTGTCCACCACAGAAATGTCCTTCCCACTGTCCATAATAGGAACATCCTCTCCACTGTCCACCAAAATGACATCCTCCTATGTACCACAGGATCATCCTACAAACTGTCCACCACAGAGATATTCTCCCCACTTTCCATCACAGGGATGTACTCCCCAATGACCACCACAGGAATGTCCTACTGTGCACCACAAGCATGTCCTCCCAACTGCTCCCAGAAGAAACATCCTCCCCTCTGTCCATGACAGTGAAATCCTCCCCAATATCCACCATAGGAATGTCCTCACTACTGTCCACCACAGGGACATCCACCCCATGTCCATCACAGTAATATCCTCTCCACTATCCAACACAAAGATGTCCTCTGCACTGTTCAACACAGGAACATTGTCCTTACTTTCCACCAAATAAATGTACTCCCCACTGTCCACCACAAGTACATTCTCCCCACTGTCCACCACAGGGACATTTTCCCCACTGTGCACCACAAGGACATCCTCCTGTACACAACAGGGATGTACTTTCCACTCTTCACCACAGACATTTCCTCTGCAGAGTCCACCACAGAAATGTCCTACTGTGCACCACAGGAACCTCATCCCCACTGTCCATCACAGTGAAATCCTTTAAACTTTC
Organism: Arvicanthis niloticus; assembly: GCF_011762505.2. NCBI lineage: Eukaryota > Metazoa > Chordata > Mammalia > Rodentia > Muridae > Arvicanthis > Arvicanthis niloticus. Next base: position 40,052 of record NW_023045110.1, on the reverse strand, counting down.
TACCACAGGGATGTCTTCCTGACTGTCCACCACAGGGAAGTCTTCTCCAATGTCCACCACAGGGACGTCTACTCACTGTGCACCAGAAGGGTGTTTTTTTCCATGTCCACCACAGAAAAGTCTTCCCCATGGTCCCCCACAGAGATGTCCTCATCACTGTCCACCAGAGTGATGTCCTCCAAAACTGTCCACCACAGGGATGTCCTCCCCACTCTCACTGCAGGAAGTCCTCCTCACTGTCCACCACAGAAAGGTCCTCCTGTGCACAACAGGAATGTCCTCTACATGGTACACAACAATAACTTCCTAAGCACAGTCCACAACATGTATGTCCTGCCCACTGTCCACCACAGACAATCCACCTCACTATCAATTACAGAAACATCCTCCTCACTGTCCACCACAGAGAAGTTCTTCCCACTGTCCATCACAAGAAAGTCCTCCACACTGTCCACCACCAGGGATGTCCTTTCCACTGTTTAGCACAGAGAAGTGGCTCCCGACAGTCCATTTCAGGGTTGTCCTCACCTCTGTCCACCACAGGGATTTCATCATATGTACCACAGGAACTTCATCACCAGTGTCCACCATAGGTACATCCTCAAAATTGAACATCACAGGGAGGTACTCTACACTGTCCACCTCACAAATGTCCTCCCCACTGTCCACAATAGGGACATCCTCTCAGGTTTCCACCAAGGGACATCCTTTTGTGCACCACAGGAAGTCCTACTAACTGTCCACCACAGAGATATTCTCGCCACTGAGTACCACAGGGATGTCCTCCCCACTGTTCACCACAGGGACATTCTCCTTACTGTCCTACACAGAAAAGTCCTTCCTACTGTCCACCACAAGAACGTTCACCCCACTGTCTACCACAAGAATGTCCTTTTCACTGTCCACCACAAAGATTTCTTCTGCACTGTCCACAACAGGGAAATCCTCTCCACTGTCCACCACAGGATGTCATTACTACTGTCCACCACAGGAACATCCTCCCCTCTGTCCACTACAGGGACATTTTCCTCACTGTCCACCACAGAGAAGTCCTTCCCACTGTACACAACAGGAAATTCCTTTCCACTGTCCACCACAGGGATGTCTTCTTCAATGTCCACCACAGCAATATCCTCCCCCATTTCAACCACAGAGACGTGCTCCCCATTGTCAACCACAGGAAAGTGTTCCCCACTGTTTACCACAGGGACTTCCTCACCACTTTCCACAATATGTGCATCCTAAACACTGACAATCACTGGGACTTTCTCCACACTGTTCACCACAGATGTCCTCCCCACTGTCCAAAACAGGGACATTCTCCCCACTTCAAAAATCAAGGATGTGCTTCTGTGCACCACAGTGATGTCATCACCACTGTCCATCACAGGGACATCATTCCCACTGTCCACCACATAAACATCCTTTCCACTCTCCACCATAGTGACATCATCTCCACTGTTCACTACAGAGACGTCCTCCTGTGCATCACAGGGACGTCCTCAGCAGTGTCCACCAGAGGGTGGTTCTCCCAACTGACCACCACAGTGATGTCCTCTTCACTGTCTACCACAGGGACATTCTTCTCACTATCTACCACAGGAACATCCTCCAGTGTACCACAGAGACATCCTCCTCACTGTCTACCACAGGGACATCCTCCTGTGTACCACAGGGACATCCTTAACACTGTCCACCAAGAATGGTTCTTTTCACTGTCCACCACAAGGACATACTTCCCACTGTCCAGCACAGAAACATTTTCCCCACTGTACACTACAGGGACATCCTCCTGTGCACCACAGGGAAATACTCCCCACTGTCCCCCAAAGATGTTCTCCCCACTGTCCACCACAGGGATGTCCTCCACTCTGTCCACCACAGGTATGTCCTCCAAACTGTCTACCACAGGGACATAATCTCCATTGTCCACCACAGGGAATGTCCTCCCAATGACCACACAGGGACATCCTACACATTGTCCATCAAAGGGAAATTCTCCCCACTGTCCACAACAGTCCTCAGCACTGTCCACCACAGGGGCTTCCTCACCACTGACAACCACAGGGACATCCTCCACACTGAACACTACAGAGATGTCCTTTCCACTGCTGTCCACAGTGACATCCTCCCCACTCTCCACCAAACGGACCTCCTCCCCACTGTCCACCACAGGGATGTCCTCACCACTGTCCACCACAAAAATGTCCTCCATTGCACCACAGAGACATCGTACCCAATGTTCACCAAAGAGATGTCCTCCTCAATGTCCACAACAGGAATGTCCTCCTGTGTAACACAGGGACGTCCTCCCCACTGTCCACAACAAAGGCATCCTCCTGTGCACCACAGGAATGTCCTCCTCACTGTCTGTTGAACCTTGGATGAGGTAACTCCATTCAACCTGCGACCTTCAGTCATGTAGCACACAGGTAGAGGGCGTGATTAGCAGTTCTCCACCTCCAGAAATTAAAATATTAATGAGATATCTAAGGGCTGGGGGTCATAGCTAATTAAGTTATTCCCTCCTCTTTTCCCCTCCCTATAAAAAACCAGGTCCGCTTACTTTTTGGGGGAATGTGAGACTATCTACATCCATTCATGATGCCATTAACAATAAAAAGCTTTGGAAAAACAGGACTCCACATGTCTCCTTGGCCTGCCACCACCAGGTTCCTAGCCTTTGGAACCCTGAACCTTGTTGATGCAGCTGCTGGCCTGCCCACAGCAGCTGCATAAATGGGGGGCCCTCTGCCAGCAATGTGAGAAGCCTGCCATGAGACTCTGCTACTGGACCACCATGGGACTCCACACCTGGACCTCTCTCTCCTGCACGAGGTTTTGTTTTCTACAGCTGGCATGACAAATGTGCGACACGAACACCCATGTGTCTACAAGAACCATCCTGGCTGAGTCTGCTAAGCAAAGATACTTTCTGTGAGGCATAGTGCCAGAGCTCTCCTGGTCCTCTCTCAATGCATGCTGTGCATTCCCCCTGCCTCCTTCCTGCCGGTGACCCAAGACCCCAGATGGAGTGCAATCTCAGCACATGGACCTGTTGCCATGCATCCCCAGTCTCCATTCTGTCACATGCCCACCCCCCTATGGTGGCTCAGGCCCAGAACAGAGATTTCTCACTGAGAGAGTCCTGCACCCGCCCCTGCTAAAATCAAGCTGAGTTTGCTCCCTGCCCAAGTGCGAGCCCCGATGAGTCTGCTTGGTGCGGTGTGAACATGCCTGCTTAGCCTCTGCTTCTCTTCAATAGACCCTGAGACATCCAGACCAGCGACACAACAAAGATCCACACTTGTGCACCCACGCACAGGCCTACATTGTTTCCCATAGGTGGTGGATAAGGTGTGCAGAGCCAGCTCCACAAGCGCCCCCCACTGGTGACTGCAAAAACCATGAGTAACATCTCTCTCTTTCCACCCTACATCCTCTTTCACTCTCTGATTCTTAGCTAGTCTAACTCCTGCCTAGTGCAAGAAGACTGGGTCTCTCTCTCCCCACATGTTCTCCAACTCAAGGGCAAGATGGCAGCGGCTTCCTAGCCCCCAACTCTTCCCATCCCACCCCAGCTCCACAGCGGGCTCCTTCATAGCTAACAGCTTTCCTTCAAGCCACAGTGCCTGCTCTGCTGTAACCCTCAATCTAAGACTGTTCCCTTGGCTGAGAGACTCCTTTTTGCGGCTGAGACTGTCCTCTCTCTCTCTCTCTCTCTCTCTCTCTCTCTCTCTCTCTCTCTCTCTCTCTCTCTCTCAAGATCACCAGCTCCAAACTCTAGTCCATAGTGCCATGCCAGGTAGCATCTTCTCCTGATCCCCATATGTGACAGGATACAGTGATTTGGCTTAGCCTGCTTGCCTGAAGCAACAGGGCAAGACCCTGCTTGCTACCCAGTCCTGTGTTCCTTAGCCAGCCTTTGCTTCTCTCCCCCTCAGTCATTTGCATCTGGCTAAAGCTACTTAGCTCAGCCAGCTTGCCTGAAGCAGCAGATCTAAAATCCTGCCTACACCCTTTTCCCTGTGCCACCTGCCAATTTCTCTCAAAAGCTGCCTGGCTCCTATCCAACTTCCACATATCTTTCCCATAGACACAGACTCTCACTCTTTCTGACTCTTAGCTCTCCTTTCAAGCCCCAATGCTTCTTGCTTAAAACTCTTCTTCAAAGTTAGCATTTTTTTCTCCTTCTCTACTTTTAAGATTTCTAAGAAAAACAAAGGGGGAATACAAAACCTCTCTGCCAGAGCACCCAGATTACACGTGGCATACCAAGGCCCCTCACCCCCCACTGCTTCTAAGCCTGCCATTAAATATTTCTTTTTCTCCATAACAGAAACACCTAAAACAACGTTTGTGCTTTTCAACCAAAAATTTTATTTTTTTGTTTTTAATGCTTTCTTTTCTCTATAACACTCGTGAAATACTTCCAACATGTTTTTCCAACTTTTAAGATTTCTTCAAGTTTCAAAAGCCATCTAATTTACTTCCACAGGTTAAGACAATATGCTACTGATCACCATTTCTTGAGTCTTGTTTGTTTGTTTGTTTGTTTGTTTTCGAGACAGGGTTTCTCTGTGTAGCTCTGGCTGTTCTGGAACTCGCTCTGTAGACCAGGCTAGCCTCAAATTCAGGAAACCGCCTGCCTCTGCCTCCCAAGTACTGGGATTAAAGGCGTGCGCCACCACCGCCCAGCTAGCTAATTTCTTTTACAGTCAAACTGTTGCTGACAATTCCAGATACATAATTAACATTGTTTTTCTCCTTCAACCACCAAAATACAGACTCAAAGATACCTTCCAGGACTAAAACTTCCTCAAACACCTTTGCATTTCTAGGATCTTAACGACAGACCATGATATGCTTGTTCCCAAACAATTTAATGCTCAATATCTGGCCTTTACAGACATCTCCCTGCCAGAGATGCTGCTTTCCTGCTGTGATTATCCTACAAGTATACTCACAGATCCAACAGAGTCTACCCCATCCTCTGGAACCTGCCTGTGATGGAAAACTCCTATCTCCTAGGCATCTCATCTGACTGCAGACTCCAGAGACATGCTGAGATCCAGAGACACTGCCACCTCCTGAAACTGGCCAAGCTGCCTTATTCCAGCCACCTCATCTGACTGAAGACCCCAGAACATGCTGAGATCCAGAGGACCCATACAAGTCTCCAGAGATGCACGCCAAAACCCAGAGACGCTCACTACAGAAGACAGATCTAGACCTTCCAGCTACAGATGAACTCTTTTGCCAAAGTCACATAGCTAAAGTTACATGTTAGTGAGGAAAACATAATGTCTTTTTAGAGTAATCAGATGTCATTACCCTCAAACTGTACAACCTGTGCTTAATTGTTTGAATGATCCCCTGCCTTCCAAACCCTATCTGCAATTCCCATTACCCTTGGCTTAGTTATGCTACACCCTCAGGCCTTCATAGTGTTTTATTTTGACTACCTCATCCAAATTTTTCACTAAAAAGAGTGAGATTTGGGCTGTAAAGAGATGGTTTAGCCATAGTCTGGTTGAACGAGCTTTTGAACCCCGGAGACCCCCTGGGACTGAAGACATTCAGCTCTGTTCCTTGGCTCTCCGGTAAAGTGCTGGGTTTGAGGAAGCTGGGAACCCAACAGGACTTTGACTGTAAGGGTGACAATTATCTCCCCATGCTCCCAGATTCCAGACTACTCTGTGCGGTCCACATCTCTCATTAACCTGCACCTTGCAGACTACAGATGAGACAGAGTTGCCCCCCTCTTTTTATGAAAGAAAAGAGTGGGATGTTGGGCCTTGGACCATGTAATTCCATTCAACCTGTGCCCTTCAGTCAGGTAGCACACAGGTAGAGGGCATGATTAGCAGGTCTCCACCTCCAGAGATTAAAATGTTAATGAGTTACCTAAAGGCTGGGTGCATAGCTAATTAAGTTATTCCCTTCCCTTTCCCCCTCCCTATAAAAAGCCAGGCCCCCTGACTTTTGGGGGAATTCACGACCATATATATCTATTCACGATGCCATGAACAATAAAAGCTTTGGAAAAAAGACTCATGTGTCTCCTGTGCCTGCCGCTGCCAGGTTCCAGCCTTTGGAACCCTGAACCTTTTCAATGCAGCTGCTGGCCTGCCCTTCAGCAGCTACGTGAATGGGGGACCATCCGCCGCGGGTGTGAGAAGCCTGCCATGAGATTTCACTTCTGGACCACTGTGGGACCCCGCCACCAGACCCCTCTCTCCTGCTTGAGGTTTTTTTTTTCCCACAACTGTCCACCACTGGGATGTCCTCCAGTGTACCGCAGGGACGTCCTCAGCACTGTCCACCACAGGAGCATCCTCACACTGACAACCACAGGGACAGCCTCAACAATGTCCACCACAGTGATGTCCTTACAATTGCTGTCCACAGTTGCATCTTCCCCACTGTCCACCAAAGGGACCTCCTTAACACTGTCCACCACAGGGACTTCCTCAGTACTTTCCACTACAGGAATGTCCTCCTCACTGTTCACCACAAAGAAGTCCTCTTTTGAACCACAGAACTACAGAGACGTCTTCCCTACTGTCCACCAGAGGGATGTGCTCTTGTGCACCACAGTGATGTCCTCCCCAATGTCCACCACAGGAATGTCCTCCTGTGTACCACAGGGACATCCTCCCCATTGTCCACAACAGGGGCATCATACTGTGCACCACAGGGATGTCCTACCAAATGTCCACCAAAGATGTTCTCCCGAATGTCCACCACAGGGACATTGTCACCACTGTTCAGCACAGGGACATCCTACTCTGTACGAAAAGGACGTTCTCAGCACTGTCCATCACAGGGGCATTTTTCCCACTGAAAAGCACAGAAACATCCTCCACACTGTCCACGACAGAGATGTCCTTTCCACTGCCTTCAACAGGTACATCCTCCCCACTGTCTACCAAAAAGACCTCCTTCCCACTGTCCACCACAGGGATGTCCTCCTCACTGTCCACTACAAATAAGTCCTCATTTGCACCACAGAGACATACTCCCTACTGTCCACCAGAGAGACCTTCTCTTGTGCAACACAGGGACGTCTTCCCCAATAACCAGCAAAGAGATGTCCTTTCAAAAGTCCACCACAGGAATGTACTCCTGTGTACCACAGGGATGTCCTCCCCACTGTTCACCACAGGGATGACCTCCTGTGCAACACAGGAATGTCTTCCCCACAGTTCACCACAGAGATGTTTTCCCAACTGTCCACCACAGGGATGTCCTGCCCACATTGCACTTCAGAGAAAATTTTCCCACTGTCCACCACAGAGAAATCCTCCCCACTGGCCACCACAGGGACATCCTTCCCACAGTCCACCACAGGGATATTCTTTCCACTGTCAACCACAGGGATATCCTCTCCATTGTCCACCATAGAAACATCATCCTACCTTCTGTTCACCACAGGTATGTCCTCCTCAGGGTCCAACACAGTGATGTCCTACACACTGTCCACCACAGTGATGTCCTCCTCACTGGCCTCAACAGGAAATTTCTCTCCACAATCAACCACAAGAACATTCTGTGCACTGTCCATAACAGGTATATTCTGCCCACTGTCCACCACAGAAAATCCACCTCACTGTCCATTGCAAGGACATCCTACTCACTGTCCACCACAGAGAAGTTCTTTCCACTGTCCACCACAGGAAAGTCCTCCACACTGTCCACCACAGGGATGTTCTTTTCACTGTCCAGCACAGAGATGTGCTCCTCACTGTCCATTTCAGGGATGTCCTCACCTCTCTCTACCACAGGAAATTCATCATATGTACCACAAGGCCTTCCTGACCAGTGTCCACCAGAGGTACATCCTCAAAACTGACCACCATAGGGAGGTACACTACACTGTCCACCTCAGAAATGTCCCCTCACTGTCCACAACAGGGACATCCTCCCAGCTTTCCACCAAGGGATGTCCTTTTGTGCACCACAGGAACATCCTACCAAGTGTTCACCACAGAGATATTCTCCCCACTGAATACCACAGGGATGTACTGCCCACTGTCCACCACAGAGACTTCCTACTTACTGTCCTCCACAGAAAAGTCCTCCCTATAGTCCACAACAGGGACGTTCACCATACTCTCCACAAGAATGTCCTTTTCACTGTCCACCACAAAGATTTCCTCTGCACTGTCCTGTTGGGCCTTGGATGAGGTAACTCCATTTAACCTGCAACCTTCAATTATGTAGCACAGGTAGAGGTCTCCACCTCCAGAGATTTAAATATTAATGAGTTATCTAAAGGCCAGGGGTGTAGCTAATTAAGTTATTCTCTTCCCTTTTCCCCCTCCCTATAAAAATTAGGCTCCCCTGGCCTTTGGCAGGGAAGTACATACCATCTATACCCACTCAACATGCCATGAACAATAAAGCTTTGGAAAACCGGACTCCATGTGTCTCCTGGTCTCTCTGCCAGATTCCCAGCTTTTGAAACCTTGGATCCTTGCTGATGCAGCCACTGGCCCGGCCACCAACAGCTGTGTGAATGTGGGACCCTCCATGGTGGTGTGGGAAGCCTGCCGAGACCCCACCGCCGGACTCCCTCCCCACCACGAAATTTTTTTCCCCACAGCTGGCGCCTAATGTGGGGCACGAACACCCATGCGAGAACCATCCTGACTAAGTCTGCTAAACAAATATATTTCCTGTGAAATGTGATACTCTCTCAGTCCTCTCTCAGTGCACACACACTGCGCATTTCCTGCCTCCATCCTGCCGGAGTCCTGAGACCCCAGATGGAGGCCAATCTCAGTGGATGGACTTGCCGCCATGCACCCCCAGTCTCCGTTTTGCCGTGCCCCCCACCCTGCCGAGGCTGGGGCCCAAAATGGAGATTTCTCACCGAGAGAATCCTACCACAGAGTCTGCTTTGCAAGGTGTGAGCCCGCCTGCTTAGCCTCTGCTTCTCTACAATAAACCCAGTCTCCCTGAGACACCCATCTCTGACAAAGCATGGCACAGACCAGCGACAGAGATCCACACTCGTGCACCCATGCACGGGCCTACATTGTTGTCCCACAGGTGGTGGACAACGTGCGCAGAGCCAGCTCCGTGGCAGTGTGGGAAGCCCGCTGCTGAGACCCCGCTACCGGACTCCTTCCCTCCCCCGTGAGATTTTTTCCCCACACTGTCCACAACAGGGAAATCCTCTCCACTGTCTACCACAGGGATATCCTCCCTACTGTTCACCACAAAACATCCTCCCCACTGTCCACCACAGGGACATTTTCACTGTCAACCACAGAGAAGTCCTTCCCAAAGTATACTAGAGGAAAGTCCTTTCCACTGTCCACCACAGGAATGTCCTTTTCACTGTCCACTACAGCAATGTCCTCCACATTGTCTACCACAAAGACGTGTTCCCCAGTGTCAAGCGCAGGAACATACTCTCCACTGTTTACTACAGGGACTTCCTTATCACTTACCACAACATGTGCATCTTAAACACTGACAACCACTGGGCAATCCTCCACACTGTCTACCAAAGATGTTCTCCCCACTGTCCAAAACAGGGATATTCTCCCCCACAGTCCACCACAGGGACATCTTTCTCTGCAAGACCAGTATGTTCTACCAACTGTTCACCACAGTGATGTGAGCTCCACTGTCTACTACAGGGACCTCCTCTTCACTGTCCACCACTGAGAAGTCCTCCCCACTGTCCACTACAGGGATGACCTCCTGTGTACCACAAGGATGTCCTTCCCGTGGTCCACCAAAGTAAAATTCTCCCCACTGTCCACCACAGAGAAGTCCTCCCCACTGTTCACCACAGGAACATCCTCCCCACTAACCACCAAAGGGACGTCCTCCTGTGTACCACAAAGACTTCCTCCAAACTGTCCACAATAAAAAAATGTTTTCCCCAATGTCCACCAGAGTGATGTCCTCCCCACAGTCAACAACAGAGGCATCCTCCTCGTTGACCACCACAGAGACATCCTCCACACTGCACTCCACAGTTATGTTTTCCCCACTGTCCAACACAGGGACATCCTCCCCACTCTCCACCACAATGACATCCTCTTGTGCACCACAGGGACATCCTCCCCAGAGGTGTTCTCCTTACTGATGACCACAGACATGTCCTCCCCACTGTCTGCCACAGGGACATCCTCCCCACTGTCAAAAATCAAGGACATGCTTTTGTGCACCACAGTGATATCATTTCCACTGTCCATCACACAAACGTCTTTTTGACTGTCCACCATATAGACCTCCATTCCACTCTCCACCATAGTGACATCCTCTCCACTGTACACTACAGAAATGCCCTCCTGTACCACAGGGATGTGCTCACTACTGTCCACCACAGGGGTATTCTCCCAACTGACAACCACAGTGATGTCCTCCCCACTGTCTAATACAGGGATGTTCTTCTCATTGTCCACCACAGGGACGTCCTCCAGTGTACCACAGGGATGTCCTCAGCACTGTCCACCACAGGGCATCCTCACCACTGTCAACCACAGAAACATCCTCCACACTGTCCATCACAGGAATATCCTCATCACTGTCCGCCACAGGGATGTCCTCCTTACTGTCTACAACATAAAAGTTTTCTTTGCACCATAGAGACCTCCTCCCTACTGTCCACCAGAAAGACATGCTCTTGTGCACCACAGGGACATCCTACCCAATGTTCACAAAAGAGATGTCCTCCCCAATGTCCACCAGAGGAATGTCCTCCTCTGTATCACAGGGACATCCTTCCCCACTGTCCACAACAGGGGCTTCCTCCTGTGCACCACAGGGTTGTCCTCCTCACTGTTCACCACAGAGATGTCCTCCAGTGTACCACAGGGACGTCCTTAGTACTGTCCACCATAGGGGCATTCTCACCACTGACAACCACAGGGACATCCTCAACACTGTCCACCACAGAGATGTCATTTTCACTGCCATCCACAGTGACATCTTCCCCATTTTCCACCAAAGGGACCTCCTTCCTACTGTCCAGCACAGGAATGTCCTCACTACTGTCCACTACAGGGATGTCCTCCTCACTGCCCACCACAAAGAAGTCCTCCTTTGCACCACATAGACGTCCTTTCTACTGTCCACTAGATAGATGCGCTCTAGTGCACCACAGTGATGTCCTCCCCAGTGTCCACCCAAGAGATGTCCTCCCCAATGTCCACCACAGGAATGTCCTTCTGTGTACCACAGGGACATCTTCTTCATTGTCCACAACAGGGGCATCATTCTGTGAAACACAGGGACATCCTACCAACCGTCCACCACAGAGATCTTCTCTCGACTGTCCAACACAGGGATGTTGTCCCCACTGTGTATCACAGGGACATCCTCAGCACTGTCCACACCAGGGCATCCTCACCACTGACAGCCATAGAAACATCCCCCACACTGTCCACCACAGAGATGTCCTATCCACTGCCATCAACAGGCTCATCCTCCCTACTGTCCACCACAGGGATGTCCTCCTCACTGTCCACCACAAATAATTCCTTCTTTGCACCACAGAGACATACTCCCTACCATCTACCAGAGGGACCTTCTCTTGTGCACCAAAGAGACGTTCTTTCCAATGTCCAGCAAAGTGATTTCCTTTACAAAGTCCACCACAGGAATTTCCTCCTGTGTATCACAGGGATGTCCTCCCCACTGTCCACAAAAGGGGCATCCTCCTGTGCACCAAATGGACATCTTCCCAACTATCCACTATAGAAATGTTCTCCCGATTTTCCAGGACAGGGATGTCCTCCCCACTGTCCACCACACGGATGACCTCTTGTGTACCACAGGGATGTCTTTCCCATGGTCCACCACAGAGATGTTTTCCCAACTGTCCACCACAGGGATACCCTCCCACATTCCACCACAGGGACATTTTTTTTTCTCACTGTCAACCACACAGAAATCCTCCCCACTGTCAACCACAGGGACATCCTACCTACTGTTCACTACAGGTACATCCTCCTCACTGTCCACCACAAAGTTATCCTCCCCACTGTCCACAAAAGAGATGTTCTCACCACTGTCACCACAGGGACATCATCCTGAGTACCACAGGGCCATCCTCACCATTGCCCACCACAATGATGTCCTTCCCAATGTCCACCACAGAGACACCATTTCCACTGTCCACCAATGGGACATGTACCACAGGAACTTCCTTCAAATAGTCAACCACAGAGATATCCTTTCCACTGTCCACCACATTGATCTCCTCCCCACTGTCCACCACAGAGACATCCTTTCCATTGTGTACCACAAGGATTTCTTCCCCACTAACCACCATAGGGATGTAATCTTGTGCACTACCGAGACATTCTCACCACTGTCCACCACAAGAAATTCCTCCACACTGAACACCACAGGGACATTTTTCACACTGTCTAACAAAAAATGTCCTCCCCACTCTCCACCACAAGGACATCCACCTGTGCACCACAGGGACATCCTGCCAACTGTCTACCACATAAATGTTTTCCCCACTGTCCACCAAAGAGAGGTTTGTCCCACTGTCCATGACAAAGACGTCCTCTTAATGTCCAACACAGGGACATCTTCCCCACTGTCCACCACTGGAATGTCCTCCTGTTCACCACAAGAACGTCCTCTTCACTGTTCTCCACAGAAATGACCTCCTGTGCACCACTGAAATGTCCTCCACACTATCCACAACAGTGAAATCCTCCCAACATTCCACCACAGGGAATTTCTCTTAATTGTCCACCACAGTGATGTCCTCACTGTCCACCACAAGGAATTCCTCCTGTGAACCACAAGAACGTCCTTTCCAGTGTCCACCAAAAGTTCCTCCTCCACATTGACCACTACTGGGACATCCTGCACCCTTTCCACTACAGAGATGTCCTCCCCACTGTCCACCACAGGCATGTTCTCATGACTGTCAACCACAGGGATGTCCTCCTGTTTACTACAGTGATGTCCTCACCACTGTCTACCACAGGGGCATTTTTCCACTGACCTCTACAGAAACATCCTCCTTACTGTCCACAACAAGGATGTCTGCCCTACTTTCTACAATGATGTCCTCCTGTGCACCACAGTGACGTCCTCCGAACTGTCCACAGAAATGATGTCCTTCCCACTGTCCACCACAGAGACATCCTTTTCACTGGCCACCAAAGGGAAGTCTTCCTGTGTACCATGTACCACAGGGACTTCCCCTTAACAGTCCACCACAGAGATGTCCTTTCCACTGTCCAAACTGGAGTTGTCCTCCCCACTGCCCAACAATAGACGTGCTCCTCACTGTCGACCATAGGGATGTCCTCTTCACAGTCCACCACAGGGAAGTCCTACCCACTGTCCAGCATAGGGATGTCCATACCCAGTGTCCACCAAGGGACATGCTCCTCACTGTTGACCATATTGATGTCCTCCCTACAGTCCACAACAGGGAAGTTCTGCCCACTGTCCACCACAGGGATATCCACCTGTGTACCAGAGGGAAGTCCTTGGCACTGTAAACCACAAGGCATAATCCTCATTGTCCACCATAAACATGTCCTCCCCACTGTCACCACAGGTAAGTCCTCTGCACTGTCCACCACATTAATGATCTCCTTTTCCCCACAGGAATATCCTACCAACTGTCCACAACAGTGATATCCTCTCCACTGTCCCCCAAAGAAATATCATACCCACCCTCCACCACAGGCATGTCCTCTCCACTGTCCACCAGAGACGTGCTCCTCACTGTCCCATATTGATGTTCTCCCCACTGTCCACATCAGGGAAGCCCTCCCCACTGTTAACCACAGGGACATCCTCCACAGTGTCCACAACAGGAATGATGTCTTCACAGTCTGCCATAGTGATGTCCTTCCAACTGTCACCACAGGGAAGTCCTCTGCAGTGTCCACCACAGTGATGACCTCCTGTGTACCACAGGGATGTCCTCCCACCTGTATACAACAGTGAAATCCTCTACACTGTCCACCACAGTGTCGTCCTCCACACAGTTCACCACAGAGATGTCCTCCCCACTGTCCACCACAGAAACATCTTCTTGTGCACCACAGGGACATTCTTTCCACTGTCAAACACAGAAATGTTCTCCCCACTGCCCTCCACAGGGACGACCTCCCCACTGTCCATGACAGGGATGTCTGCCTTACTCTCCACAATGATGTTCTCCTGTGCACCACAGTGACGTCCTCACAACTGTCCACAGCAGTGATGTCCTTCCCACTGTCCACCACAGAGACATCTTTTTCACTGTTCACCAAAGGGACATCCTCCTGTGTACCACAGTTACTTCCTCTTAACAGTCCACCACAGAGATTTCCTTTCCACTGTCCACCACAGGGATGTCCTAACCAAAGTACAACAAGATACAAGCTCATCACTGTCCACAATAGGGATGTCCTCCCCACTGTCCACAACAGGGACGTTCTTCTCACTGTGCACCCAGGTATGTCCTCCTTGCTGTCTACCATAGTGATGTCCTCATCACTGTCAACACAAGTAAGTTCTCCACACTGTCATCCACAGTGATGACATCCTGAGCACCACAGGGATGTCTGCCCAACTGTCCACATCAGTGAAATCCTCTCCACACTTTCCCAAAGTGATGTCCTTCCCACTGTATACAAAAGAGAATTCCTCCTCACTGTCCACCACAGGGAAGTCCACCTAACTATCCACCCAGGGACATGATCCTCACTGTCCACCATATTGATATCCTCCCCATTGTCCACAATAGAGAAATCCTTCCCACTGTCCACCTCAGGGACGTCCTTCCCACTGTCCACAACAATGATGTCCTCCTGTGCACCAAAGCGATGTCCTCTCCACTGTCCACCACAGTGAAGTCCTTTCCACTGTCCAACGCAGAGACATCCTTTCCACTATCCACCAAAGGGACATCGTCCTGTGTACAATAGGGACTTCCTTCAAACAGTCCACCACAGAGATGTCCTTTCCACTGTCCACCACAGTGATCTGCTCCCCACTGTTCACCACAAAACATCCTGTACATTGTCTACCACAGGCATGTCCTTCTCATTGTCTACCACAGGAATGTCCTTTCCACTGTTCACCAGAGACATGCTCCTCACTGCCCACCATATTGATATCTTCCCCACTTTCCAAGACAGGGAAGTCCTCCACATTGTCCACCACAGAAATGTCCTCTTCACTGTCCACCATAGTGATCTCCTTCCCACTGTCACCACAGGGAAGTCCTCCACACTGTACACCACAGTGATGACCTCCTTTGTACCACAGGGATGTCTTCCCAACTGTCCAAAACATTGAAATCCTGTCCACTGTCCACCAGTGTCGTTCTCTCCACAATTTACCACAGGTATGTCCTCCTCACTGTCTACAACAGGGATGTCCTCCTCACTGTCCACCACAGTAACATTCTTTCTATTGACCACCACATGGATGTCATCCACACTGTTCACCACAGAGATGTCCTCCCAACTGTCCACCACAGAAACATCCTCTTGTGCACCACAGGGACATCCTCCCCACTGTCAAACACAGGGGTCTCCTTCTTACTGACCACCACAAGGACATCCTTTCCACTGTAGACCACAGAGATGTCCTCCTCACTGTACTCCAGAGGAATGACCTCCTAACTGTCCATGACAAGGATGTCCTCTCTACACTCCACAACAAAACATCCTCCTGTGCACCACAGGGACATTCTCCTTAATGTCCACAGCAGTGATGTCCTTCCCACTGACCACCACAGAGATATCCATTCCACTGTCCACCCCAGGGATGTCCTCCCCACTGTCCAACAAGAAACGTGCTCCTCACTGTCCACCATAGGGATGTCCTCCCACTGCCCACCACAGGGATGTCCTACCCACTGCCCACCAAGGTACATGCTCCTCACTGTCCACCACAGGGATGCCCTCCACACTGTCCACAACAGGGAAGTCCTCCCCATGTCCACCACAGGGAAGTCCTCCCCACTGTCCACCACAGGGAAGTCCTCCACATTGTCCATCACAGAAATGTCCTCTTCACTGTCTACCATAGTGATTTCCTTCCCACTGTCACCACAGGGAAGTTTCTGCACTGTCCACCATGGTGATGACCTCCTGTGTACCACAGGGATGTCCTCCCAACAGTCCACAACAGTGAAATATTCTCCACTGTCCACCACAGGGACGTCCTCCCTATAGTTTACCACAGGGATGTCCTCCCAAATTTCCACATCATGGATATCCTCCTCACTGTCCACCACAGTAAAATCCTTCCTATTGAATTCCACACGGATGTCCTCCACACTGTTTACCACAGATATGTCCTCCCCACTGTCCACCACAGGGATATCCTACCTACTGTCCACCAAAGAACATGCTCCTCACTGTCCACCATATTGATGTTCTCCCCACTGTCCACAAAAGGGAAGTCCTCCCCACTGTCCACCACAGGAATGTCCACCTGTGTACCAGAGGGAAGTCCTTGTCACTGTAAACCACAGGGACGTCCTCCTCACTGTCCACTACAGAAATATCCTCCTCACTGTCCACCATTGTCATGTCATCCCTACTGTCATCACAGGTAAGTCCTCTGCAGTGTCCACCACAGTGATGACCACCTGTACAACTCAGGGATTTCCTCTCAACTGTCCACAACAGTGAAGTCCTCTCCCCTGTCCCCAAAGCGATGTCCTTCCCACTGTCTACAACAGGGAAGTCCTCCTCAATATCCATCACAGGGATGTCCTTTCCACTGTCCACAACAGTGTAGTCCTCCCCACTGTCCAACACTGGGACATCCTTCTCACTGTCCACCAAAGGGATGTCTTCCTCACTTTCCACCATAGTGATTTCCTCCCTACTTTCAACACAGGGAAGTCCTCCACACTGTACACCACAGTGATGATCTCCTGTGTACCACAGGGATATCCTCCCAACTGTCCACAAGTGTAAAATCCTCTCCACCAAAGTGAAGTCTTTTCCACAGTTTACCACAGGAATGTCCTCCCCAATGTCTACAAAGGGATGTCCTTCTCACTGTTCACCACAGTAACATAATTCCTATTGACCACTATAGGGACGTCCTCCACACTGTCCACCAAAAAGATGTCCTCCCCACTGTCCACCACAAGAATATTCTCATGACTGTTCACCACAGGGACTTCCTCCTGTGTGTCACAGAAACTTACTCACCACGGTCCACAAGAGGGGCAACCTTTCCACAAACTACCACAGTGACATCCTCCTCACTGTCCACCACAGGGACATCCTCCCCAAGGTCCAAAACAGAGATGTTCTCCTCACTGTCCACAATAATGATGTCCTCCCCACTGTAAAAAACAGGGAATTCCTACCCACTGTCCAGCACTGTGACATCCTCCTCACTGTCCATCACAGGGACATAGTCCAAACTGTCCACCACAGTGATGTTCTCCCCAGTGTATACCACAGGGATGTCCTCTTCACTGTCCACCATGGGGATGTCCTCCCCACTGTCCACAACAAGGACGTCCCCCTGTGCACCACAGGGAGGTCCTCCCCACTGTCCACCACAGTGATGTCCTTCCTACTGTCCACCACAGAGACATCCTTTCCACTATCCACCAAAGAGATGCCCTCTTGTGTACAATAGGGACTTTCTCCAAACTGCCCACCTCAGGGATATTCTCCTCAATGTCCACCAAAGGGATATCCTCCTCACTGTCCAGCATAGTAATGTCATCCCCACTGTCACCAAAGGGAAGTCCTGTACACTATCCACCACAGTGATGACCTCCTGTGTACCACATGGATGTCCTATCAGCTGTACACAAGAGTGAAATCCTCTCCACTGTCCACACAGGGATATCCTCCCCAAGTTTACCACAGGGATTCCTCCCTACTGCCCACATCAGTTTTGTCCTCCTCACTGTCCACCACAGTAACATCCTTTCTATTGATTACCACAGGGATGTCCTCCACACTGTCCACGACAGAGATGTCCTCTCCAATGTCGACCACAGCGATACCCTCCTGTGTATCAGAAGGACATCCTCCTTACTGTCCAACACAGGGGTGTCCTTCTTACTGACCACCACAGAGATGTTCTCCTCACTGTCCACCACAGAGATGTCCTCCCCAATGTCTACCACAGGGAAGTTCTCCACACTACAGAGATGTCCTCCCCACTGTCCACAACAAGGATGTCCTCCTGTGCACCACAGGGACTTCCTCCAACTGTCCACCACAATGATGTCCTTCCTACTGTCCACCACAGGGACATCCTTTCCACTATCCACCAAAGGAATATCCTCTTCTGTACAACAGGGACTTACTCCAAACTGTCCATCACAGAGATGTTTTTCCACTGTCCACCACAGTGATCTCCTCCTCACTGTCCACCACAGAGACATCTATTACACTGTCTAACACAGGGATGTCTTCCCCACTCTCCACCACAGTGTCGTCATCTTGTGTACAACAGGTACGTTCTCACCACTGTCAACAACAAGTGATTCTTCCCCACTGATCATCACAGAGATGTCCTCCACACTGTCCACCACAGGGGCATAATCACAATTGAACCAACACAGGGATGTCCTCTACACTGCTCACCACAGTGATTTCCTCCTGATTGTCCAACACAGGGACATCCTCCCCACAGTCCACCACAAGAACATCCTCTTCTGCACCACGGGGTCATACTCCCCAGAGGCATCCTGCTTACTTACCACCACAGAGACATCTCACACACTGTCCACCATAAAGATGTCCTCCCCAATGTCCACCACAGGAAAGTCCTCCCCAATGTCCAAAACAAGGTCTTCCTTTTCTGCACCACAGGGATGTCACCCCCACTGTACACCACAGGGACATCATTCCCACTGTCCAACAAATAGATGTCCATTTCACTGTCCAGCATATGGATGTTCTCTCAACTGTCAACTAGAGGGATGTCTTTCTGTGTACCACAGGGATGTCCTAAATACTGTCCACCACAATGGTTTCCTCTAAACTGACCACCACAGTGAAGTCCTCCCCACTGTTCACCACAGGGACATTCTCCTCACTGTCCCCAACAGTGACATCCTCCGATGTATAACAGGAATTTCCTGAGCACTGTCCACCACAGTGTCATCCTCCCCACTGACAACTACAGAAACATCCTTGACACTATCCACCACAGAGATATCCTCCCCACTGTCCAACACAGAGATGTCCTCCAAACTGTCCACCTCAGAGATGTCCTTCCCACCATTGTCCACCATATAGATGACCTTCCAACTGTCCACCACAGGGATGTCCTCCTCTCTTTCCAGAACAAAGAAGTCCTCCACACTGTCCATCACAGGAAAGTCTTTCCCACTGTCCAACACAGGGATGTCCTCCCAACTGTTCTCCACAGTGAAATCCTTTCCACTGTCCACCACAGAAATGTCCTCCTCACTGTCCACTACAAAGAAATCTTTCTCCCTGTCCACCACAGTGTTTTCGTCCTCACAGTCCACCACAGGGAATTTTTCCCGAGTTTCCACCACAAGAAAGTCCTCCCCATAATTCACCACAGGGAAGTCCTTCCACTTTACACCATAGAAAAATTCTCCCCACTGTCCACTACAAAATGTCCTTCCCACTATCCACACAGGAATGTCCTCTGCATTGTCAACAACAGGAAAGTCCTTCCCACCTTTCACCAAAGAAATATCCTCCCCACTGTCAACCAGAGAGACATCCTCCCCACTGTCCACCACTGGGACGTACTCACCACTGTAAACCAGAAGGAGGTCCTCCCCACTGTCCACCTCAGAGATGTCCTTCCCCCATCCAACACAGGGACATCCTCCCCAGTATCCACCACAGGGACATCTTCCTCACTGTCTACCACAGAGAAGTCCTCCAAAGTGTTCACCACTGGGAAGTCCTCTAAACTGTCCACCACAGAAATATCTTCCACATTGTAAACCACAAGGATGTCATCCCCACTTTCCACCACGGGTACATCCTCCCCACTGTCCATTGCAGGGATGCCCATCTCACTGTCCACTGTCTTACCCAATGTCCACCACAGAAATTTTTTTCCACTGTCCACTACTGAAAAGTCTTCCCCACTGTCCATCAGAGGGATGTCCTCCTCACTGTCCACCACAGAGATGTCCTTTCAACTGTCCTACAGAAACATGCTCCCCACTGTCCACGACAGGGAAGTCATCCCGATTTTCCACCACAGAAATGTCATTCTCACTTTCCACCACAGTGACATCCTCTCCACTGTTCACCACAATGATGCCCTCCACACACTCCACAACAAAGAAATCCTCTCCACTGTCCATCACAAAAAGTCCTCTCCACTGTCCACCAAAGTTATGTCCCTTTCACTGTCCACCAAAGGAATGTCCTCCCAACTGTCCACCACAAAGACATATTTTCCCCTGTCCACCACAGGGTTGTCCTCCTCACTGTCTATCACAGGGAAGTCCTCCTGACTGTCCACCACAAGAACATTTTCCACATAATACACCAAAACTACATCCTCACCACTTTACATCATAGAGAAAGCCTCCCCACTCTCAACCACAAGACATTCTCCCAACTATCCACACAGTGATGTCCTTCTAACTGTCAACTACAGGGAAGTCTTCCCCACCATCCACCAAAAGTACATCCTCCCTGCTGTCCACCAGAGGGAGGTCTTCCCCACTTTCAACCACAGGGAAGTCCTCCCCACCGTCCAACAAATAGACATCCTTTCCACTGCCCACCAGAGGGACATCTTCCCCACTGTCCTCCACTGGAATGTCCTTCTCACTGTCCACCACAAGGAAGTCATTCCCACTGTCCACCACAAGGACGTCCTCCTTATTGTCCAGCACAGTGACATCCTCTCCTTCGACCACTACCATGACATCCTACAAACTGTCCACCACAGAGAAGTCCTCCCCACTGTTCACCACAGGAATTGCTCCACACTGTTTAACAGAGGGATATCTTCTGCATTGTAAACCACAAGGATGTCCTCCCTATTTTCCACCTCAAATATATCCTCCTCACTCTTCTTTACAGGAATATCCATCTCACTGTAGCTGCAGATATGTCTTACCCACTGTCCACCAAAGGTATTTCATGACCACAGTCCACCACAGTGAAGTCTTCTTCACTGTCCACCACAGGGACATCCTCCTCAATGACCACCAAAGAGTAGTTTTTCCAATGTCCACCAAAGTGAGGTTTTCCCCACTGTCCTCCTCACTGTCCCCCACAGTGATGTCCTCCCCACTGTCCACCACAGAGACTTGCTTCTCACTGTCTACCATAGGGATGTCCTCCCCACTATCACCACAGGAAAGTCCTCCCCACTGTCCACCACAGGAACGTCCTTTCCACGATCCACCACAAGGATGTCCTCCCCACAGTCTAACATTGTGAAATTTTTTCCACTGTCCACCACCAAGATGTCCTTCTCACTATCAACCACATGGAAGTCCTCTGCACTGTCCATCACAGAAACAACCGTCCCACTGTCCACCAGAGAAACATCCTAACCGATGTCCACCAAAAAGAACGTCTTTTACACTGTCCACTTCAGGGGAATCCTCTCAACTCTCTACCACAGAGATGTCCTATTCACTGTCCACCACAGGGATTTTTTCCCACTTCACCAAAGGGACTTCCTCCCCACTGTCCATCACAGGGACATCCTCCCATTCCTCCACAGGGAAGTCCTCTCCACTGTCCACCACAGGAAAGTCCTTCCCACAGTCCACCACAGAGACATTCTTCCCAATTTCTACCATAGTAACGTCCTACTCAGTGATCACCACAGGGACATCTTCCCCACTGTCCACAAAAGGGACATCCTCCTGTGCATCACAGGAACATCTACCACATGGTCAATTACAAAGACATCCTCCTTACTGTCCACAATATGGAAATCCTTCCTACAGTCCACCACAAAGACATCCTCTACATTGTGCTCCACAGGGATGTCCTTCTCACTGTCAACCAGAGGGATGTCCTCCACACTGTAATCCACAGAGATGTCTTTTCCACTGTCCACCATAGGGATGTCAACCCCACTGTCCACCACAGAGACATACTCACCACTGTCCACAACAGGGAAGTCTTCTCCAGTGTCCACCAAAGAGGCATCCTCCTCACTGTCCACCACACGGCTTTCCTTCCCACTGTCCACTCCAGGGATGTCCTCCCAAATGTCCACAACAGGAATTTCTTCCCAAATGTCACCACTGAAAATTCCTCCCCATTGTCCACCACAAGAAAGTTTTTACCACTGTCAACCACAGAGACATCCTTTCAACTCTCCAGCACAGGAACATTCCCCAGTGTACCACAGATACATCCTCCCCACTGTCCACCACAGTGGCATTCTCCCCACTGACGACCACAGGGATGTCCTACCCACTGTACACCAAAAATATGTACTAAGCACTCTCCACCACAGGGATGTCTTCCTCACTGTCCACTACAGGGAACTCATCCTATGCACCACAGGAATGTCCTTTCCACTGTACACCACAGGGGCATCCATCCCACTGACCACCACAGGGACTTCCTCCACACTGTCCACCACAGATATGTCTTCTCCATGTTCCAACACTAGGATATCCTCTCCACTGTCCAACAAAGGGATGTCCTCATATGCTCCACAGATACTTCCTCCCAACTGTCCACCACAGAGATGTCCCCCTCACTGTCCACCACAGAGATGTCCACCCCACTGTCCACCACAGGGATGTCCTCCTGTGCACCAATGGGATGCCTGTCTCACTGTCAACCAAAGGGATGTCCTTCTCACTGTCAAACACAGAAAATTCCTTTCCACTGTTCACCACAAAGATGTCCTCCCCACTGTCCATTACTAAATGTCCTCCCGACTGTCCACCAGAGTGACATCCTTTCCACTGTTTACCACAAGGATGTCCTTCTCACTGTCCATCTCAGGGACATCTTCCCCACTGTCCGCCACAGGTACATCCTCTAGTGCACCACAAGAATGTGCTCCCCATGGTTCACTACAAGGACGTCTTCCCTACTGTCCACCAAATTGACATCCTCCCCATTGTCCAGCACCAAGACGTCCTCCCCACTGTACACCACAGAAATGTCCTCCTCACTGTCAACCACAGGGAAGTCCTCCACACTATAAAGCACAGGGATCTTCTCCCCACTGTCAAACACAGGGATATCCTCCTCACTGTCCACAACAAGGAAGTTTTTTCTACTGTACACCACAGGTACGTCATTTTCACTGTCCTCCACAAGGTTGTCCTTTTCCCTGTCCACCACAAAACATCCTCCTCACTGTCCACCACAGAAATGTCCTACCCACTGTCCACCACAGAGATTGGCTCCCTAGTGTCATCACAGCAAAATCCTCCCCACTATTCACCACAGGGACGTCCTCCTCACTGTCCAACACAGGGACATCATCTCAGAAGTCTACCACAGGGACGACCTCATATGCACCACAGGAACTTCTACCTAACAATTCACAACAAGGATGTATACGTCACTGTCCACTACAGTGAAATCCTCCCCAGTGTTCACCACAAAGAAGTCCTCCCCACTGTCCACCACAGAAATGTCCACCTCACTGTCAATAACACAGAAGTCCTGCCCATGGAAATCCTCCTGTGCACCTCCTGTGCAGTCATCCCACTGTACACCACAATAAAATTTTCTCCACTGTCCAATATATGTACGTTCTCCCCACTTTCCACAACAAAGACGTCCTCCCCACTCTCTACCACAGGGACATCCTCCTCACTGTCAACCACAGGCATGTTCTGCCCACTGTCAACAATAAGACGTCCTCCTCACTGTTCTTCACAGTCAAGTCTTTTCCACTTTATATCACAGGGAAATCCTCTCCCACTGTCCATCACAGGGTCATCTTCTTTACTGTCCATTAAAGAGATGTCCTCCTCATTTTCCACTACAGAGACGTTTTGTTCACTGTCACCACAGTGTTGTCCTCTTCACTGTCCACCACAGAAACATCCTCCCCACTGTTCATCAAAGGGATGTTCCAAATACTGTCCACCACAGGGACATTCTCTTGTGTACCACAGGGACGTCCTCACCACTGTCCACCACAGAGGCATTCTCCCAACTGAACACCACAGAAACATCCAGCACACTGTCCACCACAGGGATTTCCTTTCCACTCTCCACCTCTGGAACATCCTCCCCACAGTCCACCAAAAAGATGTATTCTTGTGCACCAGAAGTATGCCTTCCCCACTGTCCACCACAGTGATGTCCTCCCCACTGTCCAACACAAGGACGACCTCTTGTGCAACACAGGGACTTCCTCCACAGGAGTGTCCTCCTTATTTACCACCACAGAGACGTCCCTTCACACTATCCACAGAGGTGTGCTACCCACTGTCCACCACAGGAACGTCCTCACCACTGTTTAAAACAAGGACGTCCTTTTGTGCACCACAGGGACGTAATCTCCACTGTCCACCAAAGAGAAGTCCTTCCCACTTTCTACCACATAGATGTCCTTTCCATTGTCCAGCATAGTGATGTAATCTCTACACTGCCCACTACAGGGATGTCCTCCAAACTGACCACAACAGTGATATTCTGCTCACTGTCCACCAAAGAAACATTGTCCACACTGTCTACCATAGGGATGTCCTTCATTGTACCACAGAAACATCCTCAGCACTGTTCACCACAGGGGCATCCTCCCTAATGACCACCATAGGGACATCCTCCACACTGTCCACCACAGAGATATCTTCTCCACTGCCTACCACAGTGACATCCTTCCAACTGTCCACCAAAAAACCTACACCTCACTGTCCACTACATGGATGTCCTTTCCACTGTCCACCACAGGCATGTCCTTCTCACTGTCCACCATAATAAAATTTTTCTTTGCACCACAGCGACATCCTCCCCACTGTCCACAACAGTGAAGTCCTTCCACCACATGGAAGTCCTCCTGTGCACCACAGGAACATTCTCCTCATTGTCCACCACAAAGCCAACCTCCCCATTGACCACCACAAGCAAATCCTCTACACTGTCTTCCACAAAGATGTCTTTCCAGCTCTCCACCACAGGGACATCCTCTCAACTATCCACCAAAGGGACATTCTCCCCATTGACCACAACAAGGTTGTTGTCAACACTGTCCACCAAAGAGATGTCCTACACATTGTCCACCATAGGCACATCCTCCCCACTGTCCACCACAGGGACGTCCTCCCATCTGTCCACCAAAAATACATCCTTCTGTGTACCACAAGACATGCTTTTCAAGTCCACCACAGGGATATGCTCCCCTCTGGCCACCACAGGAACGTCCTCCTGTGCACCACAGGGACTTATTTCCAACTGTCTACAACAAAAATGTTCTCCCCACTGTCCACCACAAGGACCTCATTTTACTGTCCACCACAGGGACATCTTCCCACTGTCCACCATAAAGACATCCTCCTGTTCACCAAGGAATGTCCTCCCCACTGCACAGCAATAAGATGTTCTCCCCACTGTCCACCACAGTGAACTTCTCTTCGCTGCCTACCACAGGGACGTCCTACTCACTGTCCACCAGAGGGACCTCTTCCCCATTGTCCACCACAGGGATGTCCTCACCACTGTCTACCACCTGGATGTCCTCCTAATTTTCCACCACAAATAAGTTCTTCTTTCCACCACAGAGATGACCTACTTACTGTCCACCAGAAGTATGTCCTCTTGTGCACCACAGGGATGTCCTCCCCAATGCCCATCAAAGAGATGTCTTTTCGACTGTCCACCACAGGTATGTTCTCCAGACTGTCCACCACAGGGATGTTCTCCCCACTGTTCACCACTAAAATGACCTCATGTCTACCACAAGGATATCCTCCTCACTGTCCAACACAAAGAAATCCTCTTTTGCACCACAGAGGACATCCTCCCTACTGTCCACCAGAGGGACTTCTTCTAGTGCAACACAGGGATGTCCTCCCTAATGTCCACTGAAGAGTTGTCCTCCCCACTGTCTACCACAGAGATGTTCTCCAGACTGTCCACCATAGGGATGTCCTCCTTACTGTCATCACAGGGA
The DNA here is from genome assembly GCF_011762505.2 of Arvicanthis niloticus. Lineage (NCBI taxonomy): Eukaryota > Metazoa > Chordata > Mammalia > Rodentia > Muridae > Arvicanthis > Arvicanthis niloticus. The sequence continues at coordinate 14,012 of NW_023045110.1, read as the reverse complement.
TGTCCTCTTCAATGTCGACCACAGATACTTCCTCCCCACTGTCCATCAAAGGGACATTCTCACCACTGTCAACCATAGAGACATTCTCCTGTGTACCACAGAAACCTCCTTACCACTGCTCACCACAGGGACAATCTTGCCACTGACCACCACAGGGACATCGTCCACAATGTCTTCCACAGAGATTTCCTAACCACTGTCCACCACATGGACATTGTCCACACTGTCCAACATAGGGATGTCCTCATCTCCACCACAGGAACTTCCTCCCTTCTGTCCACCGCAGAGATGTTCTCCCTACTGTTAACCACGGGGATGTCCCCCCCACTGTCCACCACAAGAATGTCCTCCAGGGCACCAGAGGGATATCTTTCCTACTTTCCAACAGAATAATGTCCTCCACACTGTCAAAACAGGTACATTCCTTTTATGCAGCACAGGGACATCATCCACACTGTCCACCAGAGGGGTGTCCTTCCCACTTCCACCACATAGTCGTCCTTTCCACTGTCCACCCTAGTGACATCCTCTCCACTGTCCACTACAGGGATATCCTCCTGTGTACCACAGAGACATCCTCACTACTGTCCGCCACTGGCGTGTCCACCCAATGACCACTGCAGTGATGTCCTCCCCACTGTCCACCACAGGGATGTTCTCCTCACTGTCAACCACAGGAACATCCTCCAGTGTACAACAGGGGTGTCCTCAGCACTGTCCACCACAGGGGCATGCTCCTTATTCACAACCACAGGGACATCCTCCCTACTGTTCAGCAAAGAGATGTCCTTTCCACTGCCATACAGAGGGACTTCCTCCCTACTGTCCACCACAGAAACGTCCTCACCAGTGTCCACCACAGGGATGTACTCCTCACTGTCCCCAAAAAGAAGTCCTCCTTTGCAGCACAGAAACGTACTCCCTAATTTCCACAAGAGGGACATCCACTTGTGCAACACAGGGACGTCCTCCCCAATGTCTGTTGCAGTAAATCTCTAGCCCATGAAAGTCCAGTCAAGGAAGACACCACTCAATTAATTACAAATGTATGTTGCAAGACTAGATTGGGCAGATTTACCATTGAAGTACTCTATTCCCCAGCTATGAGATCCCTTACAACCTGCAGTTTCTAGGTAATGATCTTCTTCATCCTCATTCCTTCCCCCAACTGCCAACTTCTCTAACCACTCTTCTCGCTCCTCCCCTACCTCTGGCTCCTCCCACTCCTCTTCTACTGCCCAATCACTGGCTCTAGCCTTTATTTAACAAATTCGATTGGACAGAAGGTTCACAAGATTCACTCCTCCTTCTCAGCCCCTCCCAGGAGTGGAATTATCATGACAAGAGGCTAGGGCTATCCACAACATTTCCCCCTTTTTGTCCAATTAAAAAACTCTTTTCTCTTAACACCTCCAAGAGACGCTTTTCTTCTCAGTGTTTGGTAATTTTCATCAAAAAAAATATAAAGTATATCCTAGAGGGCAGGCCTTCTCAGAAAGAATAAGAACCCTTAGTTCTGGTCAGTGAAAAAAATAAAATCATCAGAGGGATGAAGAGACAGCTCAGCAGTTTGAGTGCACTTGATGCTCTTCCAGAAGACCCCAGGTTCAATTCTCAGAATATGGTGGCTCAGAAACACCTGTAACTCAAGTTCCAGGGTATCTGACATCATGTCATGAACTTGGTAGGCACTGCACACATACTCTACACAGACAAACAAACAAACAGACAGGCAGACAGACAGACAGATAGACACACACTCACACACATAAAAGAAAAATCAGTAAAATTTAAATGTCACAAAACCCTCAAAAACTTGTACAACCATTTCAACAATGACAACTACAAACAGTACTCACCAAGCCACCACAACACAGAATTCTGTTCTGAACAAATTGTAAACTGCCACAAGCTACAAACTGTCTTTATCTGTCTGTAGTGGAGAGGGCTCCAGTAGCCTGTCTCTAAAGCCTGCATTCTTAACCCTACAGTCTTACCACCTCTACATAGTAACACAGTTAGCATCCAGGACTTTCTTTGGTTACAGATTCTTCAGCTGTCCCTCTCCAAGAAATCAGCCCACCCTTTTACACCACTGTCAAAAGAGTTCATTTTAAAAAACACTTTCAAATCTAAAAGAATGGAGTCTCTTTGCCCCCTCTTGCAGTTTGCAAACAAACCCTACCTTGCTAGTTTCTGCCTTCTGTCATAGCTAGAACTTATATCAATAAATGGGATCCTAATATCTAGCAACAGGCTAGGTTACATGGTATGTAACTTCCTTCTTCCCAGTACCCTCTACCTCATCCAAAACACCCTTTTGTTCTTTGGGCCTGAGTGTTCATGCTGTCTCCCTCCAGGGGGCCATCATGGTTGTTTGTGGCCTTAATGCTATTGTTATCCCAATAAAGCTTCTCTGGAGGGTAATTTCATCTCTGTTTACTTTCCACAGACATGCATTATCTTTCAATAAGAAACCACCTATGTGCCGACTTAACACAGCCTAGAGTCCTCTAAGAGGAAAACTTCTCTGCAGGGGGATTGGTCAGATTAGATTAGCCTGTGGGCATGTCTGTGTGTGTGTGGAGTGGGTGGAATGCCTTAAGTTGTTAACTGATGCAGGAGGGCCTAGCCCACTGTTGGTGGCACCATTCCCTAGGCAGGTATTTCTAAGCTGTATAGGAAGGCTAGCTACGATGTATGAGGCTTCAAAAGAATCAGCCAAATGATATCCTACATAGTTTCTACTCATAATTTCTGCTTGGGTTTCCAGTCTTGACTTCCCTTAATGATGTCCTGTGATCTGGAAGTGTAAGGCAAATAAAGCCTTTCATTCCCCTAAGCTGTTCTTGGTAAGAGCAACAATCTGAAGACACTGCCATCCTCTACAATGATGAGTATATTCTACTCTAGGTTGCCTTTACTCTATGCTACTTCAACCCTAATAATGAAGCTTAAGCAAGGCAGCTGGTATCATTGTCCTATAACAACTTGCTACAGTTCATAAAACAGCAGTGATATTCTAGGAGAGTAGGTTCAGGACTGAAAGACAGTCCTGTCAGTAAGTGCCATACTCATACGAGCCTCAGAACCTGGGTTCACTCCCTGGAATCCACACACAAAAAAGCCCAGAGTGTCAGCCTCTGGTTGTAATCCCAGCACTGGAGAAAGACTGTGACAACAGAACTTGAGGGTTCATTCTGCCTGATTCACGAGAGACCCTTTCTCAACAAAAAGTCAAAAAGAGCTTGAAGGCAAAGTTAGATTCCAGTTGCTGTTCAGAACACAACACCCTCAACAAATCTTTCCTTCTCACAAGAGCCTGCTGTCATATTGTCTGTGAGTCCCTCACCAACACATTTCCCTGGGCTCTGCATCTAGGGAAGCAACTTTACATCCAAAGGGTCATCATTGGCCCACGCAGCCTGCTCCCCACCCCTTTCCCTGCCTCCTGCCAGGGAATCAGCCTGGTTTCAGGCTTGTGCTTCTGAAACCACTGTCCTCAGAGAGCTATAAAGACCCTGACTCTGCCATTTGGCCTCACTCTACCCACTCATGGTGTCTGTCTCTGGGGCTAGGATCTTACTCTTCTCAGAACCTTACCATACTGCTGTTTGTCCATCTGCCCATGGCATTATTTATTCTTCTGATTAAACTCCCTTTCCCCAACAATCATTCTCGGTGACTTTCTTCATCCCCACTTGCAAGACCCTTCGGAGAGAGACTGAGGGAGACAACTGATATTGATCAGTCCCCATCCCACATGTGAATATGTGCTCCCACACGTTCACCTGTACACCACACACACACACACACACCACACACACACACAACATACACACACTTTAAAAGACAAGGGTGGAGAATCAATAGATCTGCATGGAAGCCCCAGCCGACCATGGAATCTACAGCACTCATGGCAAGCTATACTCAGGAGATGCTAGAAAAGCAAAGAGCCAAAAACCAAGGTACTGGTGAGATGAAACAGGGCATAAGGAAGAGGACAAAGCAGAAGGCTTTTGGACTCTTGCAGTCAATGGGGGAAAATTAGCATTTTAATTTCCTACTTAAAATGTGGACCTCTTCTTTCACAAGGAATAAATAAATAAGTGCCTCTTGGCTTGTGGCTTGTAGAGATGTTTGCAGACTGCTTCCCGAGAGGTTCTAGACTTTGCAGACCCAGTGAGGAACATCACTGTGACTTGAAACCCACTCCTCTTTGTCTGGCTCTCATACCCGCAGCAGCATGTGTTGCTTTTCTAACATATATAAAACACGCCTCTTTTGTGGTGCAAAGGAATAATGTTAGCCTGTGTCTGCTAGAAAATTACTTCCCCATTGAGCCACACCCCTTGCCTTTGTTTTTCTTGAATGCATGATCCCCCTGCCTCAACCTCTATAGCAGGTGGGAGAACACATCTCCCATAGACTCAGCTAAAATGAGCCTGTTATACACACTCTATACACTTTGATTTTATCTATTGCCTAATCATTAAAGACTTCAAAGTGACAGTATGTTTTAGCTCATTTTGAGAAAATGTGCCAATCTGAAATTCTGACTCTTTTTTATAATTAAGAGCTGTCAGGATGCAGTAGGAGGGGTCTTGAGGGAAATTTAATCATTTTCTCGTTTTATATGAAGAAAAAAATCTATTTTAATTCTACCGATGAGGCTTTATAAAGAGCAAAACTTCTCTCTGTTGTTTGAAACTATGGTTTTGAAGACCCCCATACTCGGGAGACCCTTCTTCAAGTCTCAGGAAATCATGACCACCCAAAGATCACAAGAAACCATACCTGGATGCAATCAGCAGAGGCTTTATTAGGGAAATTGGCCGGCAGTCAAACCACAAGCTCTCTCTCAAGAGCAAGGTTTGGCCTAGAGTGGTGGGTTATGGGGTCTTTTAAAGAGCAAAACCCCAAAACCAGGGAGTGGGGAGGGGGTGAGGTGTTGCCAAGGATACATAACATAAGAATAGCGAAACATTCCAGAGAAACCCACCCTGAAAGGTTAATAGCCATGGAAATTACTCAGTACAATCATTTTTTCTCAAAAATGTAGTCTTACCAAGTCACTGTCCCCTATACTGTCATTACAAAATATTTCTCACTTCCTGCAGTCACAGCCCCACCTAGATGGCTTGTATTTTTTATAGTCAGGAATGTGTCTTCCTGCTTTGGGCCCCACACCCACAGGTGGGCCTGCTGCCTGAGGCTTGAGGAATGTAATCCAGCAAGTGTCCTCTGATTCAGGGGCAATGTCCTTCACCTGGAATGTGTCCTGGGGTAGTGAAAATCTTACATTCAGTTCCGCTTTCTGGAACTTGCATTTTTCTGCCCAGGTCTAAGGGCAAAGAAATCTACACATATTTCATAAAATGGCCTTTATAATTTTTCACTCTACAGTTTCAGCTCCTCCAAGCTTCAGCAGACATCACAGTGGGCTGTGAGCTGGAGGGAGCCCAGTGCTGAAGGATCCTGGGAACACACATATGTACAATTGGCAGAATCAGTATTCATTCTCTCCCACATTTGCAAAAGGGAAAGGAGAAATAATCAGAATTTGGAAGCTTTATGAAAAACTCTTGGAAATATTTCCAATATTTCCCTTGCTGGGCTGTGGAGTCACTGAAACTGTCTCTTGGCAGGAGAGAGATATAAAACAAAGAATAGGTAAATATTGAGAGAATATATAAAAATATTGTTGTGTAATACAAATACAATAGGAAAACAGAGATTCACAACCTCAAGTGAAATGTGTTTCAACTTCGGGAACCAGCATTAGCTTGCAAAGGAAGCCAAGATGGCCAGCGTGTTCTTGCTTAGTGATGGAGACATGCATTGGCAGTGGTAAACTGGTCTTTGCAACATGCTTCTGATATGAAGCATGAATGTTTTGCAGGAATGAGGAAGAAGTGTACATGGCCTACATGTGGCCCCACAAACGTTGCCCTTAGCACCCACAGAGTACTGTTCATTTGAATGAAGGGAAAGGGGAAGTTGGCTATTGGGCAATTAGCAAAGAAATGGTGGCAACGTGGCACGTCAGGTGAGCCGAGGTGTGCAAGACAGAAAATGTAATAGGGGTATAAGTGGCTTCCCAAAGGCACAGTGCTGGGTGCACATACTGACCAAAAGGCTGGACTCAGGAGAAGAAGAGGTACCCTTATCCACTGTTACAATAAACAATAGCTACTTTACAGTCAGCAGACCAGAAAGCATAGCACAGCACAGCATGGGGGTTGGGTTTGTCTCTCTGAGTTAAATGACAGTTCCCAGAGAGTGTGCAGCAGGGCTAGATCAGATCACACAGAACAAAGGGTTCACCCACACAGACATGTGGCAATAGCTTGGATCTTGAATGTCCCCTCAAGCTGTTGTGCTAAAAACTTCATCCCAGTTGGTGGTGCTGTTGAGGAATGGTAGAACCCTTAGGAGGAGGTAGGACCTAGGGAAAGAAAACAGGTCCCCCAAATCATCTGTCTTTTTCTCTCTCACTCTGTTTCCTGATCACCATGATGTGAGAAGTGGTCATGAGCTCTGTCATGATGCTCTCTTTTGTCATAGGCCCCCCAAAGCATCTGACCCAATGCAGCACAGATGGAAACCTCTGACACAATGGGCCAAATAAGTCTTTCCTCCATTTAAGTTAATTCTTGTCCTCTTACAGAAGGGGAAAGCTGAGTGACACACATCCTAAGGACCAGGAAGATCCAAGATGTGCTTATGATTCTGACCCTAGGATGGTGCAATGCGTTCCCACCCAATGGTGGGACATGGTATGGCATAAGTGTGAACACATGCATTGGAGGTGTCAATGAAATAGGAGGAGATGGACCCTATCGTTAAAGGGATCTGGAGCTGGGAAAAGGGAGGTTTCCTTTAAGGATCAAGTATACTCCAAGGAGGGAAGGAAAGAGATTTCCAGGCATCCTCCCAACCAGACATTGGTCTCCAAAGCTGGTCACTTCCTCTAGCCAGGTGACCATGTGCAATCAAAGGCATGCAAGCTAAAATGATTGCCGTGGTCCTCCATTTCTCACTTCCTCTCAGCTGTCTACATGTTAAGGAGTTGAATCCCATAAGATGGCAGACCTCAGGGATAGCTGTGGCCCCACTTCATGACAATCTTCCCATGGTCACTAGCTCTGTGTGAAATCTGCATGCTGATTGAGCTAGGCATCTGAGACCTGGGGCTGTGTGTTACAGCCAAATATTTGTGTTGCCTTCTCTGTTACAGAGGGAATACTGTGGCTTAGAGGCAATCAAAGCCATCAGAGACTGTTTGAGAAGAGGTAGGAATAGTCCAGTTGGCTTGTTGTAACAGACTGATTCAGTGTACAGTGATCCAAGATGGACTCAAACCTTGCATCATTCCTTAACCATTAAAGTCATATTTTAGGAGTTTCTTGGGTCCTCTTATAAACCTACATAATCATGAAATCTACACACAGAAACACACACATGCATGTACATGTGCAGATGGGTAGGTATACAAATATATAGTTTTGGAAGCTATTATATAGTTTTAGAAATCTTAAGACCTGCATCGATCCATGAGACCATCATAATCAGGGAAAAACAACATCACCCCTAAAGCTCCATAGAACATCCCTCTCCTCCTCATCCAGCCACAAGTGACTCTCCATCACTAAATTCTGTTTATGAGAAAGCCACCACACTGTAATGTCATAGGCACCCTTTCAGTAGCTATGGCATTTACTAGTAAATTTACTAAAGTTGCTTTTCTTTCTTTTATTCTATATTTCTGAGTAAAGAAAGGTCCTGCACAATCTCCACCACAGGTAGGTCCTCTACACTGTCCAGCACAGGGAAGTCATTTCAACTGTCCACCAAAGAAGTATTCTCCCCACTGTCCACAATATGGATATCCTTTCCACTGTCCACCAAGAGACGTTCTACCAACTGCCCTCCACAGAGACATTCTACCCAATGTCTTCCACAGGGATGTCTTTTTCACAGTCCACCAAAGGGACGTTCTTCCCATTATACACCAAAGGTACATCTTTCAAATGTCCACCACAGAGACATCCTCCACACTGTCCACCACAATGACGTCCTTCATACAGTCCACTATAGAAAAGACCTCCCTGTTGTCCACCAAAGGGACGTCCTTCCCACTGTCCACCACAGGGACATCCTCCAAATTGTCCACCACAGTGACATCCTTTTTACTGTTCACCACTGGGACATCCTACCCACTTTGCACAACAGGGACATTTTCCTGTGAACAACAGGGATATCCTCACTGCTGTGCACCACAGGGACATCCTCCTTTGCACACCAGGGATGTCAGCAACACTCTCCACCCCAGAGATGTCCTCTGAACTCTCCACGACAGGGACATCCTCCTCACTATCCACCAAGAAAATGTCTTTCCTACTATTCAACACAGGGATGTCATCCCAAATGTCCAACACAGAAAAGTCCTCTTCATTGTCCACCAGAGGGATGTTCTTTCCCCTGTCCACCACAGGGATGTCCTCCACACTGTCCACCAGAGGGATATTCTTCCCACTGTTCACCACAAGGAGGTCCTTTCCAATATTGACGACAGGGACTTCCTTCCCACTGTCCACAACATAAATGTTCTTCCCACTGTTCACCACAGTGTGTTTCTCACTACTGTCCACCACAGAGATGTACTTTTCACTGTCCACCATGAGGAGGTCCTCTCCACTGTCCACCACAGAAACATCCTTTTCAATGTTCACCACAGGGACATCCTTCCCAGTATCCACGAAAGGGAGGTCCTCACCATTGTCACAACAGAGACGTCCTCCACTGTCCACCACAGAAACATCCACATCACTGTCTATCACAGGGACAACTTTACCACTGTCCACCACAGAGAGGTCCTCCCTCCTGTCCACCACAGGGACCTCCTTCCCCTGCCCACCACAGGGAATTCCTCTCTACTGTCCACCACAGGGATGTTCTTTCCACTGTTCACCACAGGGATGTCCTCCCCACTGTCCACAACAGTCATGTCCTTTTCACTCTCCACCTAAGGGACCTCCTTCCCACTGTCCACCACAGGCAACTCCACTCTACTGTCCACCACAGGGATGTCCTTTCCACTGTCCACTACAGGGATGTCCACAACACTGTCCACAACAGGCATGTCCTTCCCACTGTCCACCACAGAAACGTACACCCTGCTGTCCACAACAGGAAAGTACTTCCAATGTTCACCTCAATGATGTCCTTTCCTCTGTCCACTACAGGGACGTCCTTTCCATTGTCCACCACATGGTGATCCTTCCCACTGTCCACCAGAGGGACATGCTTGCCACAGTAGAACACACGGATGTCCTTCCCAATGTCCACAACATGTACGTCCTTCCCACAATCCACAACACAAATGTACTTTCAACTCTCCACCACAGGGACCTTCTTTCCCATTCTTCACCACAGAGAGGTCCTCTCTACTATCCACCACAGTGATGTCCTTACCACTGTCCACCTAAGTGACGACCTCCCCTCTCTCCACCACAGGGACATCCTTACCACTGTCCACCACAGGTAGTTCCTCTCCAATGTCCTCCATAGGGACATCATTCCCACTGTTCACCACAATAAGGTCTTACCCAATGTCCACAACAGGGACGTCCTGACCACAGTCCACAACATATAGGTCCTTCCAATGTCCACTACAGGGACCTCCTTCTCACTGTCCACCACAGGGAAGTCCTCTCTACTGTCCACCACAGGCATGTCTCTTTCCACAGTCCACAACAGGGATGTCCTCCGCCCTGTCCAAAAGAGGCATGTCCTTTCCATGGTACACCACAGGGAATTGTTCCCACTGTCCACCACAGGGAAGTCCTCTCTACGGTCCACCACAGGGATGTCCTTTCCACTGTTCACCACAAGGATGTCCACCGCACTGTCCACAACAGGCATGTCCTTTTCACTCTCCACCAGAGTTACCTCCTTCCAATGTCCACCACAGGTAAGTCCTCTCTACTGTCCATCACAGGGATGTCCTTTCCACTGTCCACCACAGGGATGTCCACAGCACTGTCCAGAACAGTCATGTCCTTCCCACTGTCCACCACAGAAAGGTACACCCTGCTGTCCACAACAGGAACGATACTTGTTAATGTCCACCTCAATGATGTTCTTTCCTCTGTCCACACAGGGACGTCCTTCACACTGTCCACCCCATGGTGGTCCTCCCCACTTTCATCAGTGGGACATGCTTGCCACAGTTTAACACACGGTGGTCCTTCCCAATGTCCACAACATGTACATCCTTCCCACAATCCACAACATAAATGTCTTTACCACTCTCCACCACAGGGACTTCTTCCCACTGTTCACCACAAAGAGGTCCTCTACTATCCACCACAGGGATGTCCTTACCACTGTCCACCTAAGTGATGACCGCCCCTCTATCGACCACAGGGATATTCATTCCACTGTCGACCACATGGAGTTCCTCCCCATGTCCACAAGAGGGACATCCTTCCCACTGTTCACCACAAGGAGGTCTTTCCCAATGTCCAAAACAGGGACGTCCTTCCCACAGTCCACAACATATATGTCCTTCCAATGTCCACCACAGTGACCTCCTTCTCACTGTCCACCACTGGGAAGTCCTCTCTACTGTCCACCACAGGTATGTCATTTCTCAGTCCACCACATGGATGTCCTCCACCCTGTCCAAAATAGGCATGTCCTTTCCATGGTCCACCACAGGGAATTCCTTCACACTGTCCACCACAGGTAAGACCTCTCTACTGTCCACCACAGGGATGTGCTTTCCACTGTCCATCAAAGGGACTTCTCTGCACTGTCCACAACAGGCATGTCCTTCCCAGTTCACCACAGAAAGGTACAACCTGCTGTCCACAAAAGGAACGTACTTCCCAATGTAAACTAAATGATGTCCTCTCCTATGTCCACCACAGAGACGTCCTTCCTATTGTCCACCACATGGTGTTTCTCCCTATTGTCCGTGAGAGGGACATGATTCCCACTGTCCACCACATGGAGGTAATTCCCAATGTCCACAACATGGACGTCCTTCCCACAATCCACAACCTAAATATCCTCCCCACTGTCCAACACATGGACCTTCTCCCACTGTTCACCACAGAAAGGTCCTCTCTACTGTCCACCACAGGGATGTCCTTACCACTGTCCAAACCATTTACATACTCCCCACTGTCTACAACAGGAATGTCCTTCCCACTGTCCACCACACAAAGGTCCTCCCCATTGCCCATCACAGGAATGTCCTTCGCACTGTCAACTTAAGTGACATCCTCCCCTCTGTCCACAAGAGGGACATTCTTCCCACAGTTCACCACAATGAGGTCTGTCCCAATATCCACAACAGAGATGTTCTTCACACAGTCCACAACATAAATGTGCTTACCACTGTCGACCTCAGGGACATCCTTCCCAATGTTCACCACTGGGTGGTCCTCTCTACTATCCATCAAAGTGATGTGCTTTCCACTGTCCACCACAGTGATGTCATCCCCACTGTCCACAACAGGGATATTCTTTCCACTCTCCACCACAGGGACGTCCTCCCAGTGTCCACCACAGGAACTTATTCCCACTGTTTACCACAGGAATGTCCTACCCACTATCTACCATAGGGAGGTCTTCCCCAATCTCCACCAAAGGTAAGGTCCTCTAAACTGTCCACCACAGGGATGTCAGTTCAAGTGTCCACCACAGAAGTATTCTCCCAACTGTCCACAACAGGAATGTTCTTCCCACTGTCCACCACAGAGACGTTCTACACCCTGCCCTCCACAGGGACCTCCTACCCACTGTCTACCACAGCGTGTCCTTCCCACTCTCCAACAAAGGGACGTTCTTCCCACTGTCCACCAAAGGTACATCTTTCATCCCTCCACCACAGAGACATCCTCCCCACTGTCCACAGCAGGGACATTTCCTGTGCACAACATGGATATCCCCACCACTGTGCACCACAGGGACATCCTCGTTTGCACACCAAGGATGTCAGCAACACTCTCCACCCAAGAGATGTCCTCTGCACTCTCCACGACAGGGACATCCTCCTCATTATCCACAAAGAAACGTCTTTCCCACTATTCACCACAGGGATGTCATTCGAAAAGTCCATAACAGAAAAGTCCTCTTCACTGTCCACCACAGGGATGTCCTTCCCCTGTCCACCACAGGGATGTCTCTTCACTGTCCACCAGAGGGATATCCTTCCCACTGTTCACCAAAAGGAGGTCCTTCCCAAAATAGACAACAGGACTTCCGTCCCACTGTCCACAACATAAATGTTCTTCCCACTCTCCACCACAGTGTGTTTCTCTCTACTGTCCACCACAGAGATGTACTTTCCACTGTCCACCACAGCAACATCCTCTCAGTTTTCAAAAGAGAAACCTCCTCCCACTGTCCACCACAGGGACTTAAAATTACTGTCCAACACAGGGTGAACCTCCCCACTGTCTACAACAGGATGTCATTCCCATTGTCCACCACATGGACATCCTTTTGCTGACACAAAATGTACTTCCCTCCCACTGTTTACCACAGGGACATCTTCCTAACTGTTCACCACACAAATATGTTCCAACTGTCCACTACAGAAAAATCCATCCCATGTCACAACAGAAACATTCTACCCACAGTTCTCCAAAGGACGGTCATCCCATTGTCCACAACAAAAAGGTACCACCACTGTCCACCACAGGGACATCCCCCAACTGTCCACCAAATGAGTTCCTCCCCCACAGTCCACCACAGGGATGTCCTTCCCAGTGTCCACCACAGGGACGTCCTACCCCACAGTCCACCAGAGTGTGGGCCTCCCCACTGTCCACAACAGAACATCCTCCTGTGCTCAACAGAGATGTCCTCACCACTGTGCACCACAGGGACATATATTGCATTGTCAAGCACAGGGATGTCATTTCCACTGTCCAACAAAGTGAGGTCCTCCCTGCTGTCACAACAAGGACATATTTACCACTGTCCACCACAGAGATGTCCTTTCCACTGATCACCAGAGGGACATCTTCCCAATGTGCACAAAAGAGGAATGTCCTCACAACTGACCACCACATAGACATCCTACACATGTCCACCACAGGGAGGTCCTACCCACTGTCCACCATAGGGACATACTCCCCTTGTCCACAACATGGACATCCTTTCACTGTCCACAAAAAAGGACATTATTCCCACAGTTTAGCACAGGGATATCCTCCCCAACATACACTCTACAGGTACGTTCTACACACTGTCCACCACAGGGACATCCACCCAACTGTCCAGCACAGGATTTCTTCCCCACTGTCCATCAGAGAGAGGTCCTCCCCACTGTCCACACAGGGATGTTCTCCTGTGTACCACAAGGACATCCATAAAACTGTCCACCACAGGGTCATCTCACCAAATGTTCCAGCACAATGACATCCTTCCCATGTTCACCACAGGCACGTCCTCCTGTGCACAACAGGGGACATCCTGACCAATGTGCATCACAGGAACATCCTTTCCACTGTCCACCACAGGGACATCTCCCCAATGTTCACTACAGAGTGGACTTCCCCACAGTCCAACACATGAACTTCTTTCCCATTGTCCACCAAAGAAACTTCCTCTCACTTTTCACCACAGGGACATCCTCCTATATGCCCAACAGGGACGTCCTCACAACTGTGTACCACAGGAATATTCTTTCCACTGTCCACAACAGAGATGTCTTTCCCACTGTAGACCACAGAGATGTCCTACCTGCTGTCCAACACAGGTATATCTTCCCACTTTCCACCACAGAAACGTCATCCACCACTGTCCACCAAAGGAATCCTCACCAAAGTGGTACACAGATACGTCCATCCCACTGTCTACAACAGAATGTCCTCCCCACACTCCACCACAGGGAGGTCCTCCCAACTGTCAAACATAGAGACACCTCCTTTGTACACAAGGACATCCTTACCACTGTGCACAAACATGGTTGCCTCAATAATATGTACTAC
>NW_023045109.1:0-46690 GCF_011762505.2 Arvicanthis niloticus | reverse complement strand
TTTTTTGTATTTATACAGACGGGTACTGCCTTACATATGCACGTTTAGTCACGGCCTATTTTAGTGCAATACAGGTACTTATTTGTACATGCACAATAAAACAAAGCACAATGCTTGGTGGCTACCACGCAGGTGTTTATACCAAAATCAAAAGAACACCTATTAACTCAAACTGCACAAATAACATGCATTTAGTGTTTTCGTAAAGCTCTAATAGTTGTGTTTAACTATAGTAGTACACATGGTTTTCTCCTTGGGTATTTATACACTCGGGAAAATGCCTTACATTGTATCATGCATTTTAGCTGCAATATAGGTACTTGTTTGTACATGGTATACAAACCAAAGAACAATTCTTGGCTGGCTACTACAGTGTTTATACCAAAATCAAAAGAACATGTCTTAACTCAAACTGCACAAGTAACGTGCATTTAGTGTTTTTCAGGTCTCTAATAGTTGTCTTTAACTCAGGTAGTACACATGTTTCCTCCTGGGTATTTATACAGATGGGTACTGTCTTACACTGTATCATGCATTATAGCTGGAATACAGGTACTTATTTGTACATAGTAAAACAAAACAATGCACAATGCTAGGCTGGCTAATACAGTGTTTATACCATAATAAACAGGTCTTAACTCAAACTGTACATGTAACATGCATTTAGTATTTTCTGCTCTCAAATGGTTGTCTTTAACTCACATAGTACACAAGCTTTTCTCATTGGGTTTTTATACAGGTACGTCCTCTTCACTTTCCACCGCAGAAACGTCCTTCAAACTGTCCACCACTAAGATGTCCTTGCCACTGTCCACCACAAAGACTTCCTCCTGTGTACACACAAAGAGGTCCTTTCCACTGTCCAACACAGAGGCTTCCTCCCCATTGACAACCACAGAGATGTCCTTCACAATGTCCACCACAGAGATGTCCTCTCAACTGTCCACCACAGGGACTTTCTCATGTGCACCACAGGGACGTCCTCCCCACTGTCCACCACAGAGGTGTACTCCCCAGTGTCTACTACAGTGAAATCCTACACACTGTACACCACAAGGACATCCTCTTCACTGTCTACTATAGGGACATCCTTTCCATTGTCCATCACATGGATGTACTCCCCATCAAGGGGAAGTCCTCCCCACTTTAAACTTCTGGAATGTCCTACCCACTATCCACCACAGTGGAATTTTTACCACTGTCCACCATAGTAATATCCTCCCGACCATCCACCACAGTGTCATCCTCATGTGCACTACAGGGACTTCCTCCCCACTGTCCACCACAGAGACATTCTCCCTACTGTCCACCACAGGGACGTCCTTCTCACTGTGCATCACAGAAATGTCCTCCCCACTGTCCATCACAGAACGTCCTCCCCACTGTCCAGCACAAGAACATCCTCCCAAATGCCACAAAAAAAGTCCTCCTCTCTGTCTACCACAGTGAATTCCTTCCCCCACTGTTCACCACAAGTACCTCTTTTCACTATCCAACACAGGGACATTCTACCCACTGTCCACTATAGAAATGCTTTCCCCATTGTACAACACAGTTTAATACTCTACACTGCTTACCTAAGGGACACCCACCTCACTGTCCACCACAAGAATATCCTCCACACTGTTTACCACAGGAATATTCTCCCATGAGTCCAACAAAAGGAATTCCTCCCCACTGTCCACCAAGGGAGTTTCCTCCACACAGTCCACCATAGGTATGTCCTCCTAACTGTATACAACAGGGAAGTCCTCCCACTGTCCACAACAGGGACATCCTCCCGATAGTCTACCACAGGGACGTCCTTCACACTGTCCACAACTGGGAAGTCCTTTCCACTGTCCAACTCTGGGATGTCCTCCTTACTCTCCACCACAGTGACTTCCTCCCCTGTGTCCACAAGAGGGACATCTTCTACAGTGTCCATCACAGAGATGTTCTTCCCACTGTCCACAAGTACGTCTTCCCCAATGTCCACAACAGGTAGGTCTTCCTCACTGTATACAACAGGTAAGTCCTCCCCACTGTCTATCACAGGGATGTTTTCCTGTGCACCACAAGGACGGCCTCCTCACTGTCCACCACAAGCCTGTCCACCTCACTGTCCACCACAGGGACATTTTTCCCACTGTTCACCACAGGGAAGTCCTACCTACTGTCTACATTAGAGACTTCCTCCCGACTTTCCACAACAGGTACATCTTCACCACTTTTTACCACAGAGATGTCCTCACCACTGTCCACTACAGTGATCTCCTTTCCAATTTCCACCACAGAGACATTCTCCCACTGTCCAACACAGGGACATCCTCCACACTGTCAACCACAGGGACATCCTCCACACTGTCCACCACAGGGATATCCTCACAACTGTCTACTACAGAGACATTCTCCTCATTGTCCACCACAAAGAAGTCCTCCACAGTGTCCACGACAGGGATATCCTCCTTATTTTCCACCACAGGAACATTATTCCCACAGTCCACCACAAAAACATCCTCCCTTCTGTCCACCACAAGGAAGTTCTCCACACTGTCCACAACAGAGCCATCCTCCTTATTGTCCAATACAGGAATGTCCTCCTTTGCAGCACAGGAACATTCTCTCCACAGTCCACCACAAAAACGTCCTCATCACTGTCCACCACAGCTCATCCTTCCAACTGTCAACAACAGAGATATCCTCCCCACTGTCCAAAAAAGGTATGTTCTTCCCATCATCCATGACTGTGACGGCCACCCCACTGTACATCAAAGGGATGTTTTTCTCAGTGTCCTCCACAGGGACATCCTCCTGTGTACAACAGGGACATCCTTACCACTGTCAACTACAGGCGCATTATCCCCACTATCCACCACAGAGATGTCCTCCCCAGTTTGCACCAGAGAAACATCCTTTTGTGCACAACAGAAATGTCCTCACAACTGTCTACCACAGAAATGTCCTCTGCATTGTCCACCACAGGCAAGTCTTTCCCACTTTCCAACAAAGAGACTCCTCCTGTGTACCACAGGAACGTTCTCCCCACTGTCCAAAAGGTCATCCTCCCCAGTGTCCACCAGAGTGAAATCCTACCCACTGTCCACCACAAGGTCATCCTCCCTACTGTCCACTATAGGGACATAATTTCAACTGTCTACCATAGGGACGTACTCTCTCCTGTCCAACAAAGGAAGTTCCCCCTACTGTAAACCTCAGGGATAGTCCCTCTCCACTATCCAGAACAGGGACATTTTCCCCACAGTATACCAAAGAGACGTTCTCCTTACTGTCCACAATAAAGATGTCCTACCCACTGTCCACAACGGGGATGTCCTCCCCACTGTCCACCACTGAGAATTCATCTCCACCATTCACTAGTGGGACATATTCCTCATGGTCCCCAAAATGCATGGCCTCCTCACTGTCTACCACAGAGATGTGCATCCCACAGTCCACAAAAATGTCCTCCCCACTGTCCACCATAGGAATGTTCTCCCCAACTGTCCACCACAGAAATGTCCTCCTCACTTTAGACAACAAAGAAGTTCTCTCCACTTTCCATCACAAGGACATCTTCCTATGAACCTCAGGAACTACCTAACCACTGTCCTCAGCAGGGGCATCCTAAACACTGACCACCACAAGACATCTTCCACACTTTCCACCACAGTGAACTTCTCCCCCACTCTCCACCACCTGCTTGTCCTCCTGTGCACTGCAGGAACATCCTCCTCACTCTCCACCACAAGGATATCCTTCTCACTGTCCATCCCACTGAAATACTCTCAACGGTCGACCACAGAGACATCCTTCTCACACTCCACCACAGGGAATTCCTCCTCACTGTCCAGCAGAGGGAAGTCCTCTCCACTATCCACCACAGGGAATTCTCCCTCACTGTCCACCAGAGGGAAATCTTCAGCACTGTTTACTTAATATACACCCCCTCACTGTCCACCACAGGGATATCCTTCCCACTGTTTACCACAGGGAAGTCCTCACAACTGTTCACCACAGGGACATCCTCGCCACTGTCTTAAACAGGGACGTCCTTCTGTGCTCTACTGCAATGTCCTCCCTATTGTCCCCCACAGATGTCTTTTCCAGTGTCCACAACAGGGACGTCCTCCCCACTGTCTGCCACAGTTACATCCTCCCCACGGTCCACAAAAGAAACATCTTTTCTACTGTCCATCACAGTGGCATCCTCCTCATTGACCACCACCGAAACATCCTATCCACTGTCCACAAGAGAAATGTACTTCCCACTGTCCACCACAGGAACGTCCTCCCCACTATCCATCACAAGGACATCCTCCCTAGGGTCCACCACTGGGACGTACTCCTCACTGTGCACCACAGAGATGTCCTCCCCAATGTTCACCACAGAAACTTCCTCCTCACTCTCCACCACAAAACGTCCTCCCAATTGCCGACCCTAATACGTCCTCTTCACAGTCCACCACAGTGAATTCCTCTCCACTGTCCACCACAAGGAACTCCTCTTCACTATACAACATGGACATCTTCCCCACTATAGATATGTTTTACCCATTGTCCACCAAAGTTTAATCCTCAACACTGTTTACCTAAGGGACACCCACCTCACTGTCCACCATAGGAATATCTTTCCCCATTGTTTACCACAAGGGACATCCTCCCCAGATTCCACCATAGGGACATCTTTCCCACTTTCCAACACAAGAGTGTCCTCTCCACACTCCACTAGATGTATGTCCTCCTCATGGTATAAAACTGGGAATCCTTTCACTGTCTACCACAGAAATGTCCTTCACATTGTCCACCACAGGAATTCCCTCCTCACTGTCCACCAGAGGGAAGTCCTCCACACAGTTTACCTAAATGACATCTACCTCACTGTCCACCACAGGGATATGCTCCCCACCGTTTACAACAGGGATATCCTCCCCACTGTCTACCATATGGATGTCCTCCTCACTGTCCACCACAAAGATATCCTCCACACTTCACCACAGGGATGTCCTCCTGTGCACTACAGGGATCTTCTTCCCACAGTCCATCACAAAAACCTCCTCCCCATTGTCCATCACAATGAGGACCTCCACACTGTCCACCACAGGGACATCCTCCTTATTGCCTACTACAGGGACATCCTCCTGTGCACCACAGGAATGTTCTCCCCACAGTCCACCAAAAAAAGTCTTCCCCACTATCCACGCCACTGAATTCATCCCCACTGTCCACCACAGGAATGACCTTCTCACTGTCCACCACAGGAATTTCTTCCTCACTGTCCACCAGAAAAAGCCCTTTCCACTGTCCACCATAGGGATTTCATCCCCACTGTCCACCACAGGGATGTTCTTTACACTGTCCACCACAGGAATTTCCTCCTCACTGTCCACCAGAGGGAAGTCCTCCACACAGTTTACCTAAATGACATCCACCTCACTGTCCAAAACAGGGATAGGCTCCCTACCGTTTACAACAGGGATATCCTCTCTACAGTCTACCACAGGGATGTCCTCCTTAGTGTCCACAACAGGGATGTCCTCCCCAGTGTCCACCAGAGGGACATCCTCCCCACTGTCTACCATTGGTATGTCCTTCACACTGTCCACCACAGAGATGCCCTCCACAATTTCTGCCACAGAGATATCCTCCAAACTGTCCACCACAGGGACTAACTCCTGTGTACAACAGGGATGTCCTCCCCAGTGTCCACCACAGGGGTGTCCTTCCCACTGACCAACACAAGGAGATGCTCCACATTGTCCAAGAGAGAATTTTCCTCCCCACTGTTCATCACTGGGACATCTTCCAGAATATCCACCACAGACTTATCCTTCTGTGCACCACAGGGACGTCCTCCCCACTGTCTACAAAAGAGATGTCTTACCCACTGTCCACCACAGCACATCCTTCTCACTGTCAGACACAGAGATGTCTTCCCCACTGTCCAGCAAAGTTATGTTCTTCCCATCTTCCACGAAAGAGACAGCCACCCCACTGTCCATCAAAAAGATGTTTTCCACGGTGTCCACCACAGTAACATTCTCCTGTGTACAACAGGGACCTCCTTACCACTGTCCACTACAGGGTCTTTATACCCTCTGTCCACCACAGGAATTTCTTCTCCACTGTGCACCAAAGGAACATGCTTCTGTGCACAAAAGAAACATGCTCCCCACAGTCCACCAAAGAGATGTCTTCCTCGCTGTCCACCACAAGGACATCTTTCCCACTGTCCACCACAGGGATGTCCTCCTGTGCACCACAGGAATGTTCTCCCCACTGTCCAAAAGGTTGTCCTCCCCAGTGTCCAGTACAGGGAAATTCTCCCCACTGGCCACCACAAAAATGTCCTCCCCATTTTTCACTATAGGAACATCCTTAGAACTGTCCACACAGGGACATATTCCTCACTGTCCACCAAAGGGAACTTTTGCTCACTGTAAACCTCGGGGATTTCCTCTCCACTATCCACCACAGGGGCATTTTTCCCACTGTCCACCAAAGGGATGTTCTCTTCACTGTCCACAGCAGAAATATCCTACCCACTGTCCACCACCAAAAATTCTTCCCCACTGTCCACCACAAGGACGCATTTTTCATGGTCCACCACAGACATGGCCTCCCTACTGTCTACCACAGAGATGTGAACCCCAGACTCCCCAAAAAAGTCCTCCCCACTGTCTACCACAGTTACGTCCTCCCCACTGTCCACCAAAGAAACATCCTTTACACTGTCTATCACAGTGGCGTCCTCCTCATTGACCACCACCGAAACATCCTCTCCACTGTCCACCACAGAAACGTACTTCCCACTGTCCAACATAGGGACATCCTCCCCACTGTCCACCACAGTGTCATCCTCATGTGCACCACAGGTACATTTTCCCCACTGTCCATCACAAGGACATCCTCCCTACTGTCCACCACAGTGATGTATTCCTCTCTGTGTACCACAAAGATGTTTTCCCCACTCTCTATCACAAGGATGTCCTTCCAAATGCCCACCACTAATACATCCTCCTCACTCTCCACCACAGTGAATTCTCCCCCACTGTCCACCACAAGGACCTCCTCTTCACTATCTAACGCAGGGACATCCTTCCCACTGTCTACTATAGAAAATTTCTGCCCATTGTCCACCAAAGGTTAATCCTCCACACTGTTTACCTAACGGACATCCACGACAGTGACATCTTCCAGACTGTCCAACACATGTATGTCCAAAACAGAGATATCCTCCACACTGTATGCCAAGAGATGTTCTCCAAAATATCCACCACTGGGACTAACTACTGTGTACAACAGAGACATCCTCCCCAATATCCACCACAGGGGTGTCCTTCCTACTGACCACCACAAGGATGTAGTCCACACTGTCTAAGACAAAGATGTCATCCCCAATGCTCATCACAGTGACATCCTCTGGACTGTCTACCACAGGAATGTCCTCCCCTCTATCTCCCGAAATGTTGTTCTCCTGTGCATCACAGGGATGTCCTCTCACTTTCCACAATAGGGACGTCCTCCCCACTGTCCACCACAGAAACAGCCTTCTCAATGTCAACCACAGAACTGTCCTTCCCACTGTCCACAACAGGTACATTCTTCCCACAGTCCACAACAGTGTCGGCAACCCCACTGTCCATCAAAGGGATGTTTTCCCCAGGTTTCACCACATGGACATTCTGTGTACCACAGAGATGTCCTTACCACTGTCTACCACATGTGTGTCCTCCCCACTGTCCACCAAAGGGATGTTCCCCATTCTCCACCACAGGGACTTCCTTCCCAATGTGCACCACAGGAACATCCTCCTGTGCACAACAGAAATGTCCTCACCACTGTCCACCACAAAGATGTCCTCCTCCCTGTCCACCACAGGCACATCTATCCCACTGTAAACCACAGGGATGTCCTCTAGTGCACCACATGAACATTTCCCCCACTGTCCAAATATCATCCTCCCCAGTGTCCACCACAGAGAAATCTTCCCCATTGTCCACCAGAGGGACATATTCCTCATTCTCCACCACAGCCATGGCCTCCCCCTCTCTACCAAAGAGATGTGCTTCCCACTGTCCACTAAAAAAGGTTTTCCCCACTGTTCATCACAGGGTCATCCTTCCCACTGTCCTCTGCTGAGACGTCCTCCTCACTGTTCACCACAGAGATGTCCTACCCACTGTCTGCCACAGGGATGTCCTCCACACTGGAAACCACAGAAATTTTTTCCCCACTGCTCACCACAGGGACATCCTTCCCAGTGTCCACCACAGCGAAGTCCTGTCACTGTCTACCACATAAATGTACTCCCCATTGTCCACCACAGAAATGTCCTTTTCACTGTCCACCACAAGACCTCCTCCTGTGTAACAGAGAGACCTAGTCTCCGCTGTCCACCATAGGGGCGTCTTCCTCTTTTACCACCACAGGGACATCTGCCACACTGTCCAACACAGGGATATCCTCCCCACTCTCCACCACAGGGACTTCCTCCTGTGCACCACAGGATGTCCTCCTCTATGTCCACAACAGAGAAATCCTTCCCAATGTCTACCACAGTTACGGCCTCAGCACTGACTACCACAGGTATGTACTTCTCACTTTCCACCACAGAGACATCCTTCCAACTGTCCACCACAGGGACGTCTTCTAGACTTTCCACCACAGGGGCGTCCTCTTGTGTATCATATGGACGTCATTTCACAGTCTACCACAGGGGCATCCTTCCCAGTGTCCAACAAAGGGACTTCATTCTGTGTACCACAGGGATGACCTTAACACTGTCTACCACAGGGGTGTTCTTCCAACTGTCCACCACAGGGATGTAGTTCCCACTGTTCACTACAGAAACATCCTCCTCAATGTGCACTAAAGGGACATTCTCCTGTGCACCACAGGTACCTCCACCCCACTGTCCACCACAGAGATGTCTTCCCAATGTCCACCACAGGGACATCCTCCCCACTTTCCAACACAGAGACATCCTCCCCACTGTCCAAGGGACGTCTTCCTGTGCACCAAAAGAACATCCTCCTCAGGGTCCACCACAAAGACGTCCTTTCCATTGTCCACCCTAGGTATGTCCTCCTCACTGTCAACCACAGGTAAGTCCTACCAACTGTCCACAACAGCAACGTCCTCCCCACTGTCCACTACAGTGAGGTTCTTCTCACTGTCCACCACAGCGATATCCTTCTCATTGTCTACCACATGGATGTGTTTCTCACTGTCCACTACAGAGAAGTCCTCCCCAACGTCCAACACAGAAACACCCTTCTCACTGTCCACTACAGAGAAGTCTTCCTCAATGTTCACTACAGGGAAGTCCTCCCCACTGTACATCACAGGGATGTCCTCCTCTACTTAAACCACAAAGATGTTTTCTCCACTGTCCCCCACGGAGACATTTTTCCCACTGTCCACCACAGGGACATCGTCTTCACTGTCCACTACAGAGATATTTTACCCACTGTCAAGCACAGGGATGTCCTCCCCACAGTAAGCCACAGAGATGAATTTCCCACTTTCCACCAGAGGGACATCCTTCCCACTGCCCACCACAGTGATGTCCTCCTCACTGTCCATCACAGAGATGTCCTCCCCACTGTCCACCACAGGGATGTCCTCCCCTCCTTAAACCACAGAGATGGTTTCCCCACTGACCACCACAGGGACATTTTCCACTGTCCACCACAGGGAAATTCTCCTCACTGTCCACCATAGTGATAGTCTCCCCATTGTCTACAACCAAGACGTGCTTGCAACTGTTCACCAAAGGTTGTAATTTCCTCCGTCCACCACAGAGATGTCTTGCTAAATGTCCAACACAGGAACATACTCTCCACTCTACCACAGGACGTTTTTCTCCACTGTCCACCACAGAGATGTCCTTCTAAATGCAAACCACAGGAACATCCTTTCCACCATCCACTACAGGGACGTACTCCTAACTGTCCTCCACAGGGATGTCCTCTCTACAGTCCACAACAAAGACCTTCTTCCCACTGTCTACCACAGGGATGTTCTCCCCACATCCACCACAGTTTAGTCCTCCCCACAGTCCACGACAGGGATGGCCTCCCCACTGTCCACCACAGGGATGTCCTTCCCAAAATCCACCACATGGAAGTCCTCTCCACTGTTCACAACAGGGATGTTCTCCCCTTTGTCCACCACAGGGACATTATCTCCACTGTCTACAACAGGGACGTACTCCTCACTGTCCACCACAGTGAAGTCCTCAACACTGTCCACCACAGGGACTTCCTCGCCACATCCACCAAAGGGATGTCCTCCCCACTGTAAACCAAAGAGACGTATTCCACATTGTCCACCACAGGGATGTTCTTCACACTGTCTACCACAGGGAAATCCTCCTCTCTGACCACCACTGTGACATACTTAAAACTGTCCATCACCGTGATATCCTTCCCACTGTGTACCACATGGACATCATCTGTGAACCACAGGAACGTTCTCCACACTGTCCACAAGTTCGTCCTCCTTACTGTCCACCACAGTGAAATCATCCCCACTGTCAAACACAAGGATGTCTTCCCAATGTCCACTAAAAGACATCCTCCCAACTGTCCAACAGAGGAACATCCATCCCTCTGTCCACCTCAATGATGTCCTTTCCACTGTCCACCAGAGTGAAATCCTTTCCACTGACCATCACAAAGACATCCTGTCCACTGTCCACCACAAGGAAGTCCTTATCTCTGTACACTACAGGGACGAACTTTCCACTGTCCACCACAGGGAAGTCCTGCCAACTGTCCAACACAGAAGCATCCTCCCCACTGTCCACCACAGAAATGTCCTTTTCACTGTCCTCAACAGGGAAGTCCTCTCCACTGTCCACCACATGGGAATGCCCTGAATGCCCTCCTGTCCTCTCCTCTCTCAGGATGCCCGTCGGTCCTCTTCTCCATCTGGATGCCTTCTCTCTTCTCCTCTTTCCAGATGGTCTTCTGTGCTCTCCTCTCTCTGGAAGCCTTTCTGTTTCTCCTCTCTCTGGATGCCCTTCTGTCCTCTTTTCTCTCTGGGTTCCCTTCTGTATTCTCCTCCTTCTGGATGCCGTTTTGTTCTCTCCTCTCTGTGGATGCGTTTCTGTCTTCTCCTATTTCTGGATGCCCTTCTGAACTCTCCTCTCCATGGATTCCCTTTTGATCTTTCCTCTCTCTGGATGCCCTTCTCTTCTCTCCTCTCTCTAGATGCCCTTCTGTCTTCTCCTCATTCTGGATGGCTTTCCGTTCTCTCCACTCTCTGGATCCCTTTTGTCCTCTCCTCTCTCTGCATGCCCTTTTTCACTCTCCTCAGTCTAGATGCCCTTCTGTCTTCTATCACTGGATGCCCTTCTGTCTTATTCTATCTCCCGATGCCCTTCTGTCTTCTCCTCTTTCAGGATGCCCTTCTGTTCTCTTATATCTCTAGATGCTATTCTGTCTTCTCCTCTCTCTGGAAGCCCTCTGTTCTCTCCTTGATGCCCTTCTGTCCTCTCCTCTCTCTGGATGCCCTTCTAAAATCTCCTCTCTCTTGATGACCTTCTGCTCTCTCCTCTCACTGGATGTCCTTCTGTCCTCTCCTCTCTCTGGATGCCCATATGTCCTCTTCTCTCTCTGGATTCCCTTCTGTTCTCTCCTTTTTCTGGATTATCTTCTGTTCTCTCATTTCCCTAGAGTTTCTTTTGTTCTCTTCTCTTTTGGGATGCCCTTCTTCACTCTCCTCTCTCTTGATGCCCTTCTGTCCTCTCCTCTCTCTGGATGCCCTTCTGTTCTCTTCTCTCCCTGAATGACCTTTTGTCCTCTCCTCTCTCAGGATGCCCGTCGGTCCTCTTTTCCATCTGGATGCCACCTCTCTTCTCCTATTTACGGATGCCCTTCTGTTATCTCCTCTCCCTGGACGTCTGTTTGTTTTGTCTTCTCCTCTTGTTGGATGCCCTTTTCTTCTCTTCTCTCGCTAGATGCCCTTCAGTCCTCTATTCTATCTGGCTGCCGCTCTGTTCTCTCCTCTATCTGGATACTCTTCTGTCCTCTCCTCTCTATGGATGCCCTTCTGTTCTCTCCTCTCTCTGGATTCTGTTTTTGTCTTCTCCTTTCACTGGATTCCCTTCTCTTATCTCCTCTCTCTCGATGTGCTTCTGTCTTTTCCCTCTAGATGCCTTTCTGTCCTGTTTTCTCTCTGGATGACCTTTGTTCTCTCCTCTCTCAGCATACCCTTCTTCCCTCTCCTCTCTCTGGATGTCATTCTGTCTTCTCCTCCCGCTGGATGCCCTTCTGTCCTCTCCTCTCTCTGGCTGCCCTTCTTTATCTCCTCTCTCACTATGCCCTTCTGTTCTCTTGCATCTCCACCTTCCCCTGTGTCTTCTCTCTCTGGATGCCAATCTGTTCTCTCCTCTCTCCAGATGCCCTTCTATCTTTTCCTCTTTCTGAATGCCCTTCTTCTCTATCCTCTCTCTGGATTCCCTTCTGTTCTCTTTCTCTTCAGATGCCCTATTGTCTTCTCCTCTCCTGGATGCCCTTCTGCACTCTCTTCTGTCTGGATGCCCTTCTGTTCTCTCCTCTCTCTGGATTCCCTTCTGTTTTCTCCTCTCCCTTGACGCATTTCTGTTCTCCCCTCTTTCTGGATGCCCACCTGTTCTCTCCTCTTTCGGATGCCCTTCTGTCTTCCCTTCTCTCTGGATGCCCTTCTGCTCTCTCCTGTCTCTGGATGGCCTTCTGTTCTCTCCTCTCTCTGGATTCCCTTCTGTCTTCTTCTCTCTCTGGATGCTGTTCTATCCTCTCCTCTCTCTGGATGCCCTTCTGTCTTCTCCTCTCTCTGGATGTACATCTGTACTCTACTTCTCTGGATGACCTTCTGTCTTCTCCTCTCTCCCGATGCACTTCTGTTCTCTCCTGTCTCCGAATGCACTTCTGTTCTCTCCTCTCTCTGGATTCGCTCTGTCTTCTCTTTCTCTGAATGCACTTCTGTTCTCTCCTCCCTCTAGATGCCCTTCTGTTCTCTACTCTTTCTAGATGCCCTTCTGTTTTCTCTTCTATCTGTATGGCCTCCTTTACTCTCTTCTGTGGATGCAATTCTGACCTCTCTTCTCTCTGGATGCCCTTCGTTTCTCTCTTTACTGTAGGGGCCAATCTGTCCTCTCCTCTATCTAGAAGCCCTTCTGTAGTCTCCTATCTCCCGATGCGCTTCTGTCTTCTCCTCTTTCTGGATACCCTTCTGTTATCGGCTCCCTCTACATGTCCTTTTGTACTCTACTCTCTCTGGATGCCCTTAGGTTCTCTCCTCTCTCTGGATGTTCTTCTCTCTTCTCCCCTCTCTGGATACAGTTCTATTCTCTACTCTCCCTGGATGCCCTTCTTACTTCTCTGCTCTATGGATGCC
The DNA here is from genome assembly GCF_011762505.2 of Arvicanthis niloticus. Classification (NCBI taxonomy): domain Eukaryota; kingdom Metazoa; phylum Chordata; class Mammalia; order Rodentia; family Muridae; genus Arvicanthis; species Arvicanthis niloticus. The sequence continues at coordinate 33,325 of NW_023045109.1, read as the reverse complement.
CTTATATTCCCTCCTCTCTCTAGATGCCCTTCTGTCCTCACTTCTGTCTGGATGCCTCTCTGTTCTCTCATCTCTCTGGATGCCTTTTTTTCTCTCCTCTCTCTGGATGCCCTTCTGTTCTTTCCTCTCTCTCTGGATTCCCTTTGTGTCTTCTCCTCTTTATGGCTGCCCTTCTGTAATCTCCTCTCTCTGGATGCCCTTCTGTTTTCTCCTCTCTTGCAATGCACTTCTGTCTTCTCCACTCTCTGGATGCCCTACCATTCTCTCCACAATCTAGATTCCCTTCTGTTTTCTCCTCTCTCTGGATGCCCTTCTGTTCTCTCCTCTCACTGGATGTCCTGTCCTCTCCTCTCTCCGGATGCCCATCTGTCCTCTTCTTTCTCTGGATGTCCTTCAGTCTTCTGCTCTCTCTGAATGCCTATCTGTTCTCTACTTTTTCTGTATTCTCTTCTGTTCTCTCATTTCCCTAGATTCCCTTCTTTCCTCTCCTCACTCTGGATGCCCTTCTGTCCTCTCCTCTCTCTGGATGCTCTTCTGTCATCTTCTCTCTCAGGATGCAAGTCGGTCCTCTTTTCCATCTGGATGCCACCTCTCTTCTCCTATTTATGGATGCCCTTTTGTCTTCTCTCTCTCTGTATAGCCTTCTATACTATTTTATGTGGATGCCCTTCTTTCCTCTCCTCTCTCTGGATGCCCTTCTGCTCTGTCTTCTCTCTGGAGGAAATTCTGTCTGCTCCTATCTCTTGATGCCCTTCTTTCTTCTCCTATCTCCTGATGCCCTTCTGTCTTCTCCTGTTTCTGGATGCCCTTCTGTTCTCTGCTCTCTCTAGATGCCCTTCTGTCCTCTCCTCTCTCTTTATGCCCTTCTGTCTTCTCCTATCTCTGGATGCATTTCTATTCTCTCCTCTCTCCGAATGACCTTCTGTCTTCTCTCTCCAAATGCCCTCCTGTTCTCTCCTCTCTCTGGATTCGCTTTGTCATCTTCTTCTCTGGATGCGCTTTTTTCTCTCCTCTTTCTGGATGCCCTTCTGTTCTCTCCTCTACCTAGATGCCCTTTTGTCTTCTCCTCTCTCTGTATGGCCTTCTGTACTATTTTGTGGATGCCCTCCTTTCCTCTTCTCTCTCTGCATGCCATTCTGCTCTGTCTTCTCTCTGGAGGAAATTCTGTCTCCTCCTCTCTCTGGATGCCCTTCTGTCTTCTCCTGTCTCCTGATGACCTTCTGTTTTCTCCTCTTTCTGGATGCCCTTCTGTTTTCTGTTCTCTATAGATACCCATTTATCCTCTCCTCTCTCTGGATGCCCTTCTGTTATCTTCTCTCTCTGAATGCCCTTCAGGCCTCTCCTCTCTCAGGATGCAATTCGGTCCTCTTCTCCATCTGGAAGCCACCTCTCTTCTCCTATTTACAGATGCCCTTCTGTTCTCTCCTCTCTCTGGATGCCTTTCTGTTTTCTCCTCTATCTGGATGTCCTTCTGTTCTCTCCTCTCTCCGGATGCCTTTCTTTATTCTCCTTTCTCTGGATTCCCTTCTATCTTCTCCTCTCTTTGGATACCCTTCTGTTCTCTCCCTTTTCTGGATACCCTTCTGTTCTCTCCTCTCTCCGGATGCCCTTCTGTCTTCTCCTCTCTCTGGATACAATTCTGCTCTCTCCTCTCTCTGGATGCCCTTCGTTCTCTCCTCTCTCTGGATTGCCTTTTGTCTTCTCCTCTCTCTGGATGCCCTTCTCTTTTCTTCTCTCTCTAAATGTCCTTCTGTTCTCTCCTCTCTCCGGATGCCTTTCTTTATTCTCCTCTCTCTGTATTCCCTTCTATCTTCTCGTCTCTTTGGATACACTTCTGTTCTCTCCTTTTTCTGGATGCCCTTCTGTTCTTTCCACTCTCAGGATGCCCTTCTGTCTTCTCCTCTCTCTGGATGCCCTTCTGCTCTCTCCTGTCTCTGGATTCCCTTCTGTCTTCTCCTCTCTCTGGATGACCTTCTGTTCTCTTCTCTCCCTGGATGCCCTTCTGTCCTCTCCTCTCTCAGGATGCCCATCTGTCCTCTTCTCCATCTAGATTCCTTCTCTTTTCTCCTCTTTCCAGATGCCCTTCTGTTCTCTCCTCTCTCTGGAAGCCCTTCTGTCTTCTCTGCTCACTGTATACCATTCTATTCTCTACTCTCCCTGGATACCCTTCTTACTTCTCTGCTCTCTGGAGGCCCTTCTGTTCTCCAATTTCTGTGGTTAAGTTTCTGTCTTCTCCTCTCTCTGGATGCCCTTCTATTCCCTCCTCTCTCTAGATGCCCTTCTGTCCTCTCTTCTGTCTGGATGCCTCTCCGTTCTCTCGTCTATCTGGATGCCCTTTTTTCTCTCCTCTCTCTGGATTCCCTTTTTGTCTTCTCTTCTTGCTGGATGCCCTTCTCTTCTCTCCTCTCTCTATATGCCCTTCTGTCCTCTATTCTCTCTGGATATTTCTCTGTTCCCTTGTTTCTCTGGATGCCCTTCTGTGCTCTCCTCTCTCTGAATGCCCGTCTGTCCTCTTCTCTCTCTTGATTCCCTTCTGTCTTCTCCTCTCTCCCTATGGCCTTATGTTCTCTCATCTCTCCCGATGCCCTTCTGTCTTTTTGTCTTCCTGGATTCCTGACAATATTCTCCTCAATCTGGATACAATTCTGTATTCTCCTCTTTCTTGATGCCCTTCTGTGTTCTCCTCTTCTCTCTCTGGATGTCCTTCACTCTACGGCTTTCTCTGTATGGGCTTCTGTTCTCTCATCTTTCTGGATTCTCAATTGTTCTCTAATCTCTCTGGATGCACTTCTGTTCTCTCTTCTCTCAGGATGTCCTTCTGTCCTCTCCTCTCTCTGGATGCCCTTCTGGTCTCTCCTTTCTCTGGATGCCCTTCTGTTCTCTCCTCTCTCTGGATGCCCTTCTGTTCTCTCCTCTCTCTGGATGCCCATGTGTCCTCTTTTCTCTCTGGTTGCCCTTCTGTTCTCCCCTTTCTCTGGATTCCCTTCTGTCTTCTCTCTCCGGATGGCCTTCTGTTCTCTTCTCTCCCTGAATGTCCTTCTGTCCTCTCCTCTCTCAGGATGCCTGTCTGTCCTCTTCTCCATCTAGATTCCTTCTCTCTTCTCTCTCCAGATGCCCTTCTGTTATCTCCTTTCTCTGGAAGCCCTTCTGTCTTCTCTGCTCTCTGGATGCACTTCTGTTCTCTCCTCTCTCTAGATGTCCTTCTGTTCTCTCCTCTCTCTAGATGCACTTCTGTCTTCTCCTCTCCCTGTATGGCCTTCTTTACTCTTTTCTGTGGATGGCCTTTTGACCTCTTCTCTCTCTGGATGCCCTTTTTTCTCTCTTTTCTCTGGAGGCCATTCTGTCCTCTCCTCTTTCTCGATGCCCTTCTGTCTCTCCTATCTCGTAATGCCCTTCTGTCAACTCCTCTTTCTGGAAACCCTTCTGTTCTCTGCTCTCTCTACATGCCCTTCTGTCCTCTATTCTCTCTGGATGCCCTTATGTTCTCTCCTCTCTCTGTATGTTTTTCTGTCTTCTCTGCTCTCTGGATACCGTTCATTTCTCTACTCTCCCTGGATGCCCTTATATCTTCTCTGCTCTCTGGATGCCCTTCTCTTCTCTTCTATCTCTGGATGTGTTTCTGTATTCTCCTCTCTCTGGATGCCCTTCTGTTCTCTCCTTTCTCTGGATGCCCTTTGGACTTCTCCTCTCCATGTATGCCTTTCTGTCTTCTCCTCTCTCTGGATGACATTCTTCACTCTCCTCTTTCTGGATGCCCTTCTGTCCTCTCCGCTGTCTGGATACCCTTCTGTCCTCTCCTCTCTCAGGATGCCCTTGAGTTCTTTCTTCTCTCTGGATTCCCTTTTTGTCTTCTCCTCATGCTGGATGCCCTTCTCTTCTTTCCTCTCTCTGGATTCCCGTCTTCAATCTCCTCTCTCAGGATGCCCTTCTGTGATCTCCACTCTCCGGATGCCTTTCTGTCTTCTCCTCTTTCTGGATGCCCTTTGGTTCCCTTCTCTCTCTGGATGACCTCCTGTCTTCTCCTCTCTCTGGATGCCCTTCTGTTCTCTCCTCTCTCCAGATGCCCTTCTGTTCTCTCATCTCTTGATGCCCTTCTGTATTCTCCTTGCTGTAGATGCCCTTCTTTTTTCTCCTCTCTCTGGATGCCCTTCTGTCCTCTTCTCTCTCTTGATGTCCTTCTGTCTTCTCTTCTCACCCTATGCCCTTCTGTTCTCTTGTCTCTCCTGATGCCCTTCTGTCTTTACCTCTCTCTGGATTCCTGAAATTTTTCTCCTCTCTCTGGATACCATTCTGTCTTATCCTCTCTCTAGATGCCCTTCTGTGTTCTACTCTTCTCTCTCTGGATGTCTGTCACTCTTGCTCTCTCTGGAAGGGCTTCTGTTCTCTCATCGTTCTGGATTCTCCCCTGTTCTCTCATCTCTCTGGATGTGCTTCTGTTCTCTCTTTTCTCTCGATGCCCTTCTGTCTTCTCCTTTCTGTTGTTGCCCTTCTGTTCTCTACTCTCTCTGAATGCCCTTCTGTTCTCTCTTCTCTCTGGATGCCCTTGTGTCCTCTTCTTACTCTGGTTGCCCGTCTCTTCTCTCCTCTCTCTGGATGTCCTTCTGTCCTCTCCTATATCTGGATGTAATTTTGTCCTCTCCTCTCTCTGGATACCCTTCTGTTCTATAGTCTCTCTGGATGCCCTTCTGTTCTTGCCTCTCACTGGATTCCATTCTGTAATCTCCTCTCTCCAAATGACCTTCTGTTCTCTTCTCTTTATGGATGCCCTTCTGTCCTCTCTCTCAGGATGCCCGTCTGTCCTCTTCTCCATCTAGATTCCTTCTCTCTTCTCCTCTTTCCGGATGCCCTTTTGTTCTCTCCTCTCTCTCGAAGCCATTCTGTCTTCTCTGCTCTCTGGATGCCCTTCTGTCCTCTATTCTGTCTGGATGTTTCTCTGTTCTCTTGTTTCTCTGGATGTCCTTCTGTGCTCTCCTCTCTCTAGATGCCCTTCTGTTCTCTCCTCTATCGAGATGCCCTTCTGTCTTCTCCTCTCTTGTATGCCCTTCTTTACTCTTTTCTGTGGATGCCCTTCTGACCTCTCCTCTCTCTGGATGTTCTTCTTTCCTCTCTTCTCTCTGGAGGCCATTCTGTCCTCTCCTCTCTCTCTGGATGCCCTTCTGACCTCTTGTCTCCATGGATGCCCTTCTGTATTCTCATCTCCCTGGACAGCTTTCTTTTCTCTCCTCTCTCTGGATCCATTCTGTCCTCTCCTCTCTCTGGATGCCCTTCTGTCCTCTCCTTTCTCTGGATGCCATTCTGTCCTCTCCTCTCTCTGGATGCCCATGAGTTCTCTCCTCTCTCTGGATTCCCTTTTTGTCTTCTCCTCTCGCTGGATGCCCTTCTTTTCTCTTCTGTCCTCTCTCTGGATGCCCTTCTGTTCTCGCCTCTATGGATGCCCTTGTGTCCTCTTCTCTCTCTGGATGACCTTCTGTTCTCTCCTCTCTCTGGATTCCATTCTGTCATCTTCTCTCTCCGGATGACCTTCTGTTCTCTTGTATCTCTGGAAGCCCTTCTGTCTTCTCCTCCCTCTGGATGCCCTTCTATCTTCTCCTCTCTCTGGATGCCATTCTGTCTTCTCCTCTCTCCCTATGCCGTTCTGTTCTCTCGTCTCAACGACTTTCCTACTGTCTTCTCCTCTCTCTGGATGCAATTTTTTTTCATCTCTCCAGATGCCCTACTGACTTCTCCTCTGTCTGGATGCCCATCTGTCTTCTCCTCTCTCTGGATACCCTTCTGTTCCCTCCTATTTCTGGATGTCCTTCTTTCTCTCCTCACTCTGGGTGTCCTTCTGTTCTCTCATCTCTCTGAATGCCCTTCTCTCCTCTCTCTACATTCCCTTCTGTCCTCTATGCTCTCTGGATGCCCTTCTGTTCTCCCGTCTCTCTGGATGCTCTTCTAGCTGTTCCTCTCTCTGTATGCCCTTGTGTAATCTCCTCTATCTGGAGGCCTTCTGTCTTTTCCTCTCTCTGGATACCCTTCTGTTCTCTGCTCTCTCTAGATGCCCTTCTTTCCTCTATTCTATCTGGATGCCCTTATGTTCTCTCCTCTAAATGGATGCCTTTCTGTTATCTCCTCTGTCTGGATACCCTTCTGACCTCTCCTCACCATGGATGCCCTTCTGTTTTCTCTTCTCTCTGGATGGCTTTCTGCTCTCTCATCTTTTTGGATGCCCTTCTGTTCTGTTCTCTCCTCTTTCCGGATGCTCTTCTGTATTCTCCTCTCTCTGGATGCCCTTCTGCTCTCTCCTCTCTCTGGATGCCTTTCAGTTCTCTCCTCTCTCCAGATGCCCTTCTGTCTTCTCTCTATGGATGCCCTTCTGTTCTCTCCTCTCTCTGGATGCCCTTCTGTCTTCTCCTCTTGCTGGATGCCCTTTGTTCTCTCCTCTCTCGGGATGCCCTTCTTCCCTCTCCTCTTTCTGGATGCCCTTCAGTCTTCTTCTCCCTCTGGATGCCCTTCTGTCCTCTCCTCTCTCTGGATGCCCTTATGTTCTTTCCTCTCTCTGGATGTTCTTCAGTCATCTCCGGTCTCTCAATACCGTTCTATTCTCTACTCTCCCTGGATGCCCTTCTGTCTTCTCTGCTCTCTGGATGCCCTTCTGTTCTCCACTCTCTGTGGATGTGTTTCTGTCTTCTCCTCTCTCTGGATTCCCTTCTGTTCACTCCTCTCTGTGGATGACCTTCTGTTCTCACCTCTCTCTCTGGAGTCCCTTTTTGTCTTCTCCTATTGCTGCATGTCCTTATCTTCTCTCCTCTCTAGATGCCCTTCTTCCCTCTCCTCTCTCTGGAAGCCCATCTGTTCTCTCCTCTTTCTGGAGGCCCTTCAGTCTTCTCCTCCTTCAGGATGCCCTTCTTCTCTCTCCTCTCTCTGGATGCCCTATTGTCTTTTCCTCTCTCTGGATGCCCTTCTGTCCTCTCCTCTATCTGGATGCCCTTCTGTCTTCTCCTCTCTCCCGATGTCATTTTGTTCTTTCCTCTGTCCTGGTGCCATTCTGTATTCTTCTCTCTCTGGATGCCTTACAATTCTCTCCTCACTCTGGATACCCTTCTGTCTTCTCTCACTTGATGCCATTCTGTTCTCTCCTCTAACTGGATGCCCTTCTGTCCTCTCCACTCTCTGGATGCCCTTCTGTATTCTTATCTCTCCGCATGCCCTTCTGTCCTCTTCTCTCTCTGTATATCCTTCAGTCTTCTGCTCTCTCTGGATGCCCTTCTGTTCTATCCTATTTCTGGATTCTCTTCTGTTCTCTAAACTCTCTGGAAGCCCATGTGTTCTCACCTCTCTCGGGGTGCGCTTCTCTCATCTCTTTTCTCTGTATGCCCTTCTGTCTTCTTTTTTCTCTGGATGCCCTTCTGTTCTCTTTTCTTTAGATGCCGTTCTGTTCTTTCCTCTCTTCGGATGTCCTTCCGTCCTCTCCTATCTATGGATGCCCTACTGTCTTTTCCTCACTCTGGATGCCCTTTGGTTCTCTCCTATCTCTGGATGCCCTTCTGAACGCCACTCTTCATGGATGCACTTCTGTTCTCTCCTATCTCTGTTCTCTCTTCTCTCTAGATGTTATTCGTCTTCTCCTCTATCTGGGTTGCTTTCTGTTCTCTCCTCACTCTGGATCTCTTCTGTCCTCTCCTCAATCGGGATGCCCTTCTGTCCTCCCCTCTCTCTGAATGCCCTTCTGTTCTCTCCTCTCGAGATTACCTTTTGTCTTCTCCTCTCTCTGGATTCCCTTCTCTTCTCTCCTCTCTCTAGATGCCCTTCTATCCTCCATTCTCTCTGGATGACCTTCTGTTCTTTCATCTATCGGGATGATCTTCTGTGCTCTCCTCTCTCTGGATGCCCTTCTGCTCTCTCCTCTCTGAATGCCCTTCTGTTCTCTCCTCACTCTGGATGCCCTTCTGTTCTCTTGTTTTTCTGCATGCCCTTCTGTTCTCTCCTCTCTCCAGATGCCCTTCTGCCTTATCCTCACTCTTGATGGATTTCTGTTCTCTCCTCTCTCTGGATGCCAATCTGTCCTCTCCTCTCTCTGTAGGCCCTTCTGTCTTCTCCTCTCTCTGTATGCTCTTCTGTTCTTTCTTCTCTTTAGATTCCCTTCTGTCTTTTCCTGTCTCTGGATGCCCTTCTCTTCTCTCCTCTATGGATTCCCTTTTTGTCTTATCCTCTCTCTGGCTGCCCTTCCCTTCTCTCCTCTCTAGGGAGGCTCTTTTTTCCTCTCCTCTCTCTGGATGCCCCTCTGCCCGCTCCTCATCCTGGATGCCCTTCTGCTCTCTCCTCTCTCGGGATGCCAATCTGTCCTCTTCTCTCTCTGAATGCCCTTCTGCCATCTCCTCTCTCTGGACGCCCTTCTGCTCTCTCTTCTCTCTGGAGGCCATTCTGTCCTCTCCTCTCTCTGGATGCCCTTCTGTCTTTTCCTATCTCCAGATGGCCTTCTGTATTCTTCTCTTTCTGGATACCCTTCTGTTCTCTGTTCTCTCTTCATGCCCTTCTGTCCTCTATTCTTTCAGGATGCCCTTATGTTCTCTAATTTCTCTGTATGTTCTTCTGTCTTCTCTGCTCTCTGGATACCATTCTATTCTCTACTCTCTCTGGATGACCTTCTGTCTTCTCTGCTCTCTGGATGCCCTTCTGTTTTCTTCTCTCTGTGGATGTGTTTCTGTATTCTCCTCTCTCTGGATGCCCTTCTGATCTCTCCTCTCTCTGGATGCCCTTCTGAACTCTTCTCTCCATGGATGCCCTTCTGTCTTCTCTTCTCTCTGGATGCCCATCTGTTCTCTCCTCTCTGTGGATACCCTTGTGTTTCTCTCCTCTCTCTGGATAACCTTCTGTCTTCTCCTCTCTCTGGTTGCCGTTCTATCCTCTCCTCTCTCCGCATGCCCTTTTGTCTTCTCCTCTCTCTTGATGCACTTCTGTTCTCTCCTTTCTCTGGATGTCCTTCTGTCTTCTCCTCTCTCTCGATTCCCTTCTGTTCTTTTCTCTCTCCAAATGCCCTTCTCTTCTCTCCTCTCTCGTTTTGCTCTGTCCTTCTCTGGATGCCCTTCTGTTTTCTCCTTTCTCTAGATGCCATTCTGTCTTCTCTGCTATCTGTATGGCCTTCTTTACTCTTTTCTGTGTATGCCCTTCTGTCCTCTCCTCTCTCTGGAAGCCCTTCTGTCTTCTCCTATCTCCTGATGCCCTGCTGTATTCTCATCTTTCTGGGTAACCGTCTGTACTTTGCACTCTCTATTTGCCCTTCTGTCCTCTATTATCTGTGGATGCCCATATGTTCTCTCCTCTCTCTGGATGTTCTTCTGTCTTCTCTGCTCTCTGGATACCGTTCTATTCTCTACTCTCCCTGGATGCCCTTCTGTATTCTCTGCTCTCTGGATGCCCTTCTGTTCTTCCCTCTCTGTGGATGTGTTTCTGTCTTCTCCTCTCTCTGTATGCCCTTCTGTTCTCTCCTCTCTCTGGATGCACTTCTGTCTAATCGTCTCTCCCTATGCCCTTTTATATTCTCGTCTTTCTGGATACCCTTCTGTTCTTTGCTCTCTCTATATGCTCTTCTGTCCTCCATTCTCTCTGACTGCCCTTATGTTCTCTCCTCTCAATGGATGCCCTTCTGTTCATTCCTCTCTCTGGATACCCTTGTGACCTCTCCTCTCCACGGATGCTCTTCTGTCTTCTCCTCTCTCTGGATGGCTTTCTGCTCTCTCCTCTTTCTGGATGCCCTTCTGTTCTATCCTCTCTCCAGATGTTCTTCTGTCTTCTCCTCTCTCCGGATGCCCATCTGTCTTCACTCTATGTATGCCATTCTGTTCTCTCCTTTCTCCAGATGCCCTTCTGGCTTCTCCTCTCTCTGGATGCCCTTCTTCCTCTCCTCACTCTGGATGCCCTTCTGTCTTCTCATTTCTCTGGATAACCTTCTGCTCTCTGCTCTCTCTACATGCCCTTCTGTCCTCTATTCTCTCTGGATGCCCTTTTGTTCTCTCCTCTCAATGGATGCCTTTCTGTTCTCTCCTCTCTCTGCATGCCCTTCTGACCTCTCTTCTCGATGGATACCCTTCTGTCCTCTCCTCTCTCTGGATGTCCTTCTGTCTTCTCCTCGGGATGCCCTTCTTCTGTCTCCTCTTTCAGGATGCCCTTCTGTCTTCTACTTCCTTTGGATGCCCTTCTTTCCTCTCCTCTCTCTGGATGTCCTTCTGTCTTCTCCTCTCTCTGGATTCCCTTCTGTCTTTTCATCTCTCTGGCTTCCCTTCTGTCTTCTCCTCTCTCCGGATGCTCTATTGTCTTCTCCTCTCTCCAGATGCCCTTCTGTCTTCCCTTTATGTATGCCCTCTGTTCTCTTTTTTCTCCGGATGCCCTTATGTCTTCTCCTCTCTCTGGATGCTCTATTGTCTTCTCCTCTCTCCAGATGCCCTTCTGTCTTCCCTTTATGTATGCCCTCTGTTCTCTTTTTTCTCCGGACGCCCTTCTGTCTTCTCCTCTCTCTGGATGCCCTTCTTCCTCTCCTCACTCTGGATGCCCTTCTGTTCTCTCCTCTCTCTGGATGCCCTTCTCTTTTCTCCTCTCTCTACATTCCCTTCTGTCCTCTATTCTCTCTGGATGCCCTTCTCTTCTCTCCTCTCTCTACATTCCCTTCTGCCCTACATTCTCTCTGGATGCCCTTCTTTTCTCCCGTCTTTCTGGATGCTCTTCTGGCCTCTCCTCTCTCTGTATGCCCTTCGGTCCTCACCTCTCTCTGGATGCTCTAATGTTATCTCCTCTCAATGGATGCCTTTCTGTTCTCTCCTCTCTCTGGATGCCCTTCTGACCTCTCCTCTCCATGGGTGCACTTCTGTCTTCTCCTCTCTCTGGAAGGCTTTCTGCTCTCTCCTCTCTCCAGATGCCAGTCTGTCTTCTCTCTATGGATGCCCTTCTGTTCTCTCCTTTCTCCGGATGCCCTTCTGTTTTCTCCTCTCTCTGAGTGACCTTCTGTCCTCTCCTCTCTATGGATGCCCTTCTGTCTTCTCCTCTCTCTGGATGCATTTTGTTTTCTCTTCTCTCGGGATACCCTTCTTCCCTCTCCTCTCTCTGGATACCCTTTGTTCTCTCTTCTCTCGGGATGCCCTTCTTCCCTCTCCTCTTTCTGGATGCCCTTCTGTCTTTTCCTCCCTCTGGATGCCCTTCTGTCCTCTCCTCACACCTATGCCCTTCTTTTCTCTTCTCTGTCCAGAATCCCTTCTGTCCTCTCCTCTCTCTGAATGCCCATCAGTTCTCTCTTCTCTCCGGATGACCTTCTGTCTTTCCAATCTCTTTATGCCCTTCTGTTCTCTAATCTTTCTGGATGCCTTTCTGTTCTCTCCTCTCTCCGTGTGCCCTTCTGTCTTCTCCTCTCTCTGGATGCCCTTCTGCTGTCTTCTGTCTCTGAATGCCCTTCTGTTCTCGCCTCTCTCTGGATTCCCTTCTGTCTTCTCCTCTCTCTGGATGCCATTCTATTCTGTACTCTCCATTAATGCACTTATGTCTTCTGCTCTCTCTGGATGGACTTCTGTTCTCTCCTCTCTCTGGTGACCTTCTGTCTTCTCCTATCTCCCAATGCCCTTCTGTTCTCTCCTCTCTCTGGATTTGCTCTGTCTTCTCCTTCTCTAGGTGCCCTTCTGTTCTCTCCTCTTGCTAGATGCCTGTCTGTTCTCTCATCTACCTAGATGCCCTTCTGTCTTCTCCTCTATATGTATGGACTTCTTTACTCTTTTCTGTGGATGCCCTTCTGAACTCTCCTCTCTCTGGATGAACTTCTTTTCTCTCTTCTCTCTGGAGCCCATTCTCTCCTCTCCTCTCTCTGGATGCCCTTCTGTCTTCTCCTCTCTCTGGATGCCCTTTTTTTCTCTCCTCTCTCTCTGTATTCCCTTTGGTCTAATCCTCTCTGGATGCTGATTTATCCTCTCATCTCTCTGAATGCCCTTCTGTCTTCTCCTCTCTCTGGATGCCGTTCTATCCTCTCCTCTCTTTGGATACCCTTCTGTCTTATCCTTTCTCTGGATACACTTCTATTCTCTCCTCTTACTGGATTCCCTATTTTTCTTTTCCTCTCTCTGGATTCCCTTCTGTCATCTCCTCTCTCCGGATGCCCTTCTGTCTTCTCCTCTCTCTGGATGCCCTTTGTTCTCTCCTATCTCGGGATTCCCTTCTTCCCTCCCCTCTCTCTGGTTGACCTTCTGTCTTCTCCTCCAACTGGATGGCATTCTATTCCCTCCTCTCTCTGGATGCCATTCTGTCTTCTCCTCTCTCCCTATGCCCTTCTGTTCTCTTGTCTCAATGACTTCCCTACTGTCTTCTCCTCTCTCTGGATGCAATTTTTCCTCTCTCTGGATGCCCTACTGACTTCTCCTCTCTCTGGATGCCCATCTGTCTTCTCCTCTCTCTGGATGCCCTTCTGTTCTCTCCTATTTCTGGATGTCTTTCTTCCTCTCCTCACTCTGGGTGTCCTTCTGTTCTCTCCTCTCTCTGGATGCCCTTCTCTTCTCTCCTCTCTCTACATTCCATTCTGTCTTCTATTCTCTCTGGATGCCCTTCTGTTCTCCCTTCTCTGCATGCTCTTCTGGCTGTTCCTCTCTCTGTGTACCCTTTTGTCCACGCCTCTATCTGGATGCCCTTCTGTCTTTTCATCTCTCTGGATACACTCTGTTCTCTGCTTTCTCTACATGCCCTTCTTTCCTCTATTCTATCTGGATGCCCTTCTGTACTTTCCTCTCAAATGGATGCCTTTCTGTTCTCTCCTCTCTATGGATGCCCTTCTGACCTCTCCTCTCCATGGATGCCCTTCTGTTTTCTCCTCTCTCTGGATGGCTTTCTGCTCTCTCATCTTTCTGGATGCCTTTCTGTTCTCTACTCTCTCTGGATGCTTTTCTGTATTCTCCTCTCTCCGAATGACCTTCTGCTCTCTCCTCTCTCTGGATGCCTTTCTGTTCTCTCCTCTCTCCAGATGCCCTTCTGTCTTCTCTCTATGGATGCCTTTCTGTTCTCTCCTCTCGATGGATGCCCTTCTGTTTTCTCCTCTTTCTGGATGCCTTTTGTTCTCTCCTCTCTAGGGATGCCCTTCTTCCCTCTCCTCTTTCTGGATGCCCTTCTGTCTTTTCCTCCCTCTGGATGCCCTTCTGTCCTCTCCTCTTTCTGGATGCCCTTATTTTCTCTCCTCTCTCTGGATGTTCTTCTGTCATCTCCAGTCTCTGGATACCGTTCTATTCTCTACTCTCCCTGGATGCCCTTCTGTCTTCTCTGCTCTCTGGATGCCCTTCTGTTCTCCACTCTCTGTGGATGTGTTTCTGTATTCTCCTCTCTCCGGATTCCCTTCTGTTCATTCCTCTTTCTGGATGACCTTCTGTTCTCACCTCTCTCTCTGGAGTCCCTTTTTGTCTTCTCCTATTGCTGCATGCCCTTATCTTCTCTCCTCTCTAGATGTCCTTCTTCCTTCTCCTCTCTCTGGAAGCCCATCTGTTCTCTCCTCTTTCTGGAGGCCCTTCAGTCTTCTCCTCCTTCTGGATGCCCTTCTGCTCTCTCCTCTCTCTGGATGCCCTATTGTCTTTTCCTCTTTCTGGATAGCCTTCTATCCTCTCCTGTATCTGGATGCCCTTTTGTCTTCTCCTCTCTCCCGATGGCATTTTCTTCTTTCTGCTGTCCTGAAGCCCTTCTGTCTTCTCCTCTCTCTGGATGCCCTACAATTCTCTCCTCACTCTGGATACCCTTCTGTCTTCTCCTCTCACTTGACGCCATTCTGTTCTCTCCTCTAACTGGATGCCATTCTGTCCTCACCACTCTCTGGATGCCCTTCTGTATTCTTATCTCTCTGCATGCCCTTCTCTCCTCTTCTCTCTCTGTATATCCTTCAGTCTTCTGCTCTCTCTGGATGCCCTTCTGTTCTATCCTATTTCTGGATTCTCTTCTGTTCTCTAAACTCTCTGGAAGCCCATGTGTTCTCACCTCTCTCGGGGTGCGCTTCTCTCATCTCTTCTCTCTGTATGCCCTTCTGTCTTCTTTTTTTCTCTGGATGCCCTTCTGTTCTCTTCTCTCTAGATGCCATTCTGTTCTTTCCTCTCTCCGGATGCCTTTCTGTCCTCTCCTATCTATGGATGCCCTTCTGTCTTTTCTTCACTCTGGATGCCCTTTGGTTCTCTCCTATCTCTGGATGCACTTCTGTCTCATTGTCTTTCCCTATGCTCTTCTGTATTCTCATCTTTCTGGATACCCTTCTGTTCTCTGCTCTCTCTACATGCCCTTCTGTCCTCTGTTCACTCTGACTGCCCTTATGTTCTCTCATCTCAATGGATGCCTTTCTGTTCTCCCTCTCTCTGGATACCCTTCTGACCTCTCCTATCCATGGATGCTCTTCTGTCTTCTCCTCTCTCTGGATGGCTTTCTGCTCTCTCCTCTTTCTGGATGCCCTTATGTTCTCTCCTCTCTCTGGATGCTCTTCTGTCTTCTCCTCTCTCTGGATGCCCATCTGTCTTCACTCTATGTATGCCCTTCTGTTCTCTCCTTTATCTGGATGCTCTTATGGCTTCTCCTCTCTCTGGATGCCCTTCTTCCTCTCCTCACTCTGTATGCCTTTCTGTCTTCTCGTTTCTCTGGATACCCTTCTGTTCTCTGCTCTCTCTACATGCCCTTCTGTCCTCTATTCTCTCTGGATGCCCTTCTGTTCTCTCCTCTCTCTGGATGCCCTTCTGTTCTCTCCTCTCTCTGGATGCCCTTCTGACCTCTCCTCTCTCCGGATGCTGTTCTGTCTTCTCTCTCGGGATGCCCTTCTTCTATCTCCTCTCTCTGGATGTTCTTCTGTTTTCTCCTCTCTCTGGATGCCCTACTGTCTTTTCATCTCTCCGGCTTCCGTTCTATCTTCTCCTCTATCTGGATGCCCATCTGTTCTCTCCTCTCTCCGGATGCCCTTCTGTCTTCTCCTCTCTCTAGATGCCCTTCTGATCTCTCCTCTCTGTGGATGCCTTTCTGTTTCTCACCTCCCTCTGGATTACCTTCTGTCTTCTCCTCTCTCTTGATGCCCTTCTGTTCTCTCCTCTCTCTGGATAACTGTCTTTCTTCTCCTCTCTCTGGTTGACATTCTATCCTCTCCTCTCTATGGATGCCCTTCTGTCTTCTCCTCTCTCTTGATGCACTTCTGTTCTTTCCTCTCTCTGGATGACCTTCTGTCTTCTCCTCTCTCCCGATTCCCTTCTGTTCTCTTCTCACTCCGAATGCCCTTCTGTTCTCTCCTCTCTCGTTTCACTCTGTCTTCTCCTTCTCTGGATGCCCTTCTGTTCTCTCATTTCTCTAGATGCCATTCTGTATTCTCTGCTTTCTGTATGGCCTTCTTTACTCTTTTCTGTGGATACCCTTCTGTCCTCTCCTCTCTCTGAAAGCCCTTCTGTCTTCTCCTATCTCCTGATGCCCTGCTGTCTTCTCCTTTTTCTGGGTACCTTTCTGTACTCTGCTCTCTCTACTTGCCCTTCTGTCTTCTATTATCTCTGGATGCCCTTATGTTCTCTCCTCTCCCTGGATGCCCTTCTCTTTTCTCCTCTCTCTACATTCCCTTCTGTCCTTTATGCTCTCTGGATGCTCTTCTGTTCTCTCGACTCTCTGGATGCTCTTCTGGCCTCTCCTCTCTCTGTATGCCCTTTTGTCCTCTCCTCTATCTGGATGCACTTCTGTTTTCTCCTCTCTCTGGATACCCTTCTGTTCTCTGCTCTCTCTACTTGCCCTTCTGTCCTCTACTATTTTTGGATGCCCTATGTTCTCTCCTCTCTCTGGATGCCCTTCTGTTCTCTCCTCTTTCTGGATGCCCTTCTTCCTCTCCTCATTCTGGATGCCCTTCTTTTCTCTTCTCTCTCTGGATGCCCTTCTCTTCTCTCCCCTCTCTACATTCCCTTCTGTCCTCTATGCTCTCTGGATGCTCTTCTGTTCTCTCATCACTCTGGATGCTCTTCTGGCCTCTCCTCTCTCTGTATGCCCTTCTGTCCTCTCCTCATCTGGATGTGCTTCTGTCTTCTCCTCTCTGGATACCCTTCTGTTCTATGCTCTCACTACATGCCCTTCTGTCCTCTATTCTCTCTGGATGCCCTTATGTTCTCTCCTCTCAATGGATGCCCTTCTGTATTCTCCTCTCTCCGGATGCCCTTCTGCTCACTCCTCTCTCTGGATGCCTTTCTGTTCTCTCCCCTCTCCAGATGCCCTTCTGTCTTCTCTCTCAGGATGCCCTTCTTTTCTCTCCTCTTTCATTATGCCCTTCTGTCTTCTCCTCCCTCTGGAAGCCCATCTGTCCTCTCCTCTCTCTGGATAGCCTTCTGTCTTCTCTCTCCTGATGCCCTTCTGTCTTTTCATCTCTCTGGCTTACCTTCTGTCTTCTTCTCTCTCTGGATGCCCTTCTGTTCTTTCCTCTCTCTGGATAACAGTCTTTCTTCTCCTCTCTCTGGTTGACATTCTATCCTCTCCTCTCTCTGGATGTCCTTCTGTCTTCTCCTGTCTCTTGATGAACTTCTGTTCTCTTCTCTCTCTGCATAACCTTCTGTCTTCTCCTCTCTCCCGATTCCCTTCTGTTCTCTTCTCACTCCGAATGCCCTTCTATTCTCTCCTCTCTTTTTTCGCTCTGTCTTCTCCTTCTCTGGATGCCCTTCTGTTCTCTCCGTTCTCTAGATGCATTCTGTCTTCTCTGCTATCTGTATGGCCTTCTTTACTCTTGTCTGTGGATGCCCTTCTGTCCTCTCCTCTTTCTGGAAGCCCTTCTGTCTTCTCCTATCCCTGATGCCCTGCTGTCTTCTTCTCTTTCTGGGTACCCTTCTGTACTCTGCTGTCTCTACTTGCCCATCTGTCCTCTACTATCTCTGCATGCCCTTATGTTCTCTTTGGATGCCATTCTGTTCTCTCCTCTTTCGGGATGCCATTCTTCCTCTCCTCATTCTGGATGCCCTTCTGTTCTCTCCTCTCTCTGGATGCACTTCTCTTCTCTCCCCTCTCTACATTCCCTTCTGTCCTCTATGCTCTCTGGATGCTCTTCTGGCCTCTCCTCTCTCTGTATGCCCTTCTGTTCTCTCCTCTATCTGGATGCACTTCTGTCTTCTCCTCTCTCTGGATACCCTTCTGTACTCTGCTCTCACTACATGCTCTTCTGTCCTCTATTCCCTCTGGATGCCCTTCTGACCTCTCTTCTTGATAAATGCCCTTCTGTATTCTCCTCTCTCCGGATGCCCTTCTGCTCTCTCCTCTCTCTGGATGCCTTTCTGTTCTCTCCCCTCTCCAGATGCCCTTCTGTCTATTCCCTCGGGATGCCCTTCTTCTCTCTCCTCTTTCAGGATGCCCTTCTGTTTTCTCCTCCCTCTAGATGCCCTTCTGTCCTCTCCTCTCTCTGGATGTCTATAACAAGCGCCTCCCGTGTCGCCCCACGCAGGTGGAAGAGAAGCAGTTCGGGTAGTTACTACAAACGAGGACTTTAATCTGTGACCCACACGTGGAAAACGTGGAAGGACGCGGAAGCGCGGAAGGGAAGAGATCCAGAAGGGGCCTCGCTTAAATACAGCCTAGAGTGGCGTATTCACTTCTGATTGGCTGTTCGCTCACCACCCAATATTATGCCTTGGGATTGGCAGTGACTTTGGCTCTCGCTTCCTGCCTTAGCAGCTGTGCAGATAATTGTTTACATCTGGAGAAGACAGGAGGCCAGCGCCATCTTGGGGTGGCAGATTATACCGCTGTTAACAGCGTCTTCCTACATCTCTCCCTGTTTAAATTATTAATATGAAACAGCCTTTTGCCTATTAAACGCAGTACCAATCAAGATTCGAACTCAAACCCGATCAAGCAAACTCCATCTTGGGGGAATAAGCAATCAAGAGCTTATAGCCCGAAGATTTTCCCTTACCCTTCCAGGTGAGATGGAAACGAGTCCTCTGGTTGCAAGGGCTAAGGGGATGTAAAGAGGAATTGACACCCATCCCTGTGCAATGGAGTATAGCTCCCAGGAGTGCAAGGGCTGTCAACCTACTATTCAGGTACCACAGCTATTTAGGCAAGGGCTGGCTGGACTTAGACCTGTCATCGAACCAGTGCAATGGGCTGAACCCTTGGCGTGCATCGACTGAGGGTCTCAGTCATCGGCTACTTTCTTAGCCTAGATAGTCAAATTTCAGGGGGAGATGCTTGCTCCAAGACTGCGAATGCTTGGGCGCTAAAGCGGCCTTGTCACGTTTTTGCTGGGCTCTGAGCTTACAGACCAACCCTCCATGAACACGAATCCACATCATAGGGCTGTATCAAAACAGGCCTACCTTCCCTTTTAGAAAGAAAGAAAGAAAGAAAGAAAGAAAGAAAGAAAGAAAGAAAGAAAGAAAGAAAAGGCAGAAGAGATTCAAGAAGTAAAATCTCCACGGGAAACAGGTCCCACTCCTGTTCCAACAAGGCTCGAAATCCGGATCTGCAATTGGTGTTGTACCTGGTCCAACTTCCCATTCCACTTTCCTTTTAAATAAGCAGAAAGATTATGGCTTTAAATAAATGTATCGTTCACAAATCTCAGAGGTGTAATACCTGGATGTGGGGTTGTTGACACGCAGCTTATTTGAACCACATCCGTGAGCTCCTCCACATGGGCTTGGAGCCAATCAACTCTCTGAATGACCAAAGTCTCTTTTAAGTCTGCATAATGATGTACTAGGATGGGCACAAATTGGCCATGACTTTGGCTCGCTTCCTGCCTTAGCAGCTGTGCAGATAATTGATTACATCTGGAGAAGACAGGAGGCCAGCGCCATCTTGGGGTGGCAGATTATACCACCATTAACAGTGGCTTCCTACAGATGTCCTTCTGTCTTCATCTCTCTCCGGATGCCCTTCTGTCTTCTCATCTCTCTGGATGCCCATCTGTTCTCTCTTCTCTCCGGATGCCCTTCTGTATTCTCCTCTCTCTAGATGCCCTTCTGATCTCTCCTCTCTTTGGATGCCCTTCTGTTTCTCACCTCTCTCTGGATTACCTTCTGTCTTCTCCTCTCTCTTGATGCCCTTCTGTTCTCTCCTCTCTCTGTATAACTGTCTTTCTTCTCCTCTCTCTTTGGTGCTGTTTTATCCTCTCCTCTCTCTAGATGCCCTTCTGTCTTCTCCTCTCTCTTGATGCACTTCTGTTCTCTCCTCTCTCTGGATGACCGTCTGTCTTCTCCTCTCTCCAGATTCCCTTCTGTTTTCTTCTCACTTTGAATGCCCTTCTGTTCTCTCCTCTCTCGTTTCGCTCTGTCTTCTCCTTCTCTGGATGCCCTTCTGTTGTCTCCTTTTTATATATGACATTCTGTCTTCTCTGCTATCTCTATGGCCTTCTTTACTCTTTTCTGTGGATGCCCTTCTGTCCTCTCCTCTTTTTAGAAGCCCTCCTGTCTTCTCCTATCTCCTGATGCCCTGCTGTCTTCTCCTCTTTCTGAGTACCCTTCTGTACTCTGCTCTCTCTACTTGCCCTTTTGTCCTCTATTATCTCTGGATGTCCTTATGTTCTCTCCTCTCTCTGGATGCCCTTGTGTTCTCTCCTCTTTATGGATGCCCTTCTTCCTCTCCTCATTCTGGATGCCCTTCTGTACTCTCCTCTCTCTGGATGCCCTTCTCTTCTCTCCCCTAGCTACATTCCCTTCTATCTTCTATGCTTTCTGGATGCTCTTCTGTTGTTTTGTCTCTCTGGATGCTCTTCTGGCCTCTCCTCTCTCTGTATGCCCTTCTGTCCTCTCCTCTATCTGGATGCACTTCTGTCTTCTCCTCTCTCTGGATACCCTAATGTTCTCTGCTCTTTCTACATGCCCTTCTGTCCTCTATTCTCTCTGTATGCCCTTATGTTCTCTCCTCTCAATGGATGCCCTTCTGTTCTCTCCTTTCTCTGGATGCCCTTCTGACCTCTCCTCTCGATGGATGACCTTCTGTATTCTCCTCTCTCCAGATGGCCTTCTGCTCTCTCCTCTCTCTGGATGCCTTTCTGTTCTCTCCCCTCTCTGGATGGCCTTCTGTCTTCTCTCTCAGGATGCCCATCTTCCCTCTCCTCTTTCAGGATGCCCTTCTGTCTTCTCCTCCCTCTGGATGCCCTTCTGTCCTCTCCTCTCTCTGGATGTCCTTCTGTCTTCTCCTCTCTCCGGATGCGATTCTGTCTTTTCATCTCTCCGGCTTACCTTTTCTCTTCTCCTCTCTCTGGATGCCATCTGTTCTCTCCTCTCTCTGAATGCCCTTCTGTTTTCTCCTCTCTCTAGATGCCCTTCTGATCTCTCCTGTCTGTGGATGTCCTTCTGTTTCTCACCTCTCTCTGAATTACTTTCTCTCTTCTCCTCTCTCTTGTTGCCCTTCTGTTCTCTCCTCTCTCTGGATAACCGTCTTTCTTCTCCTCTCTCTTTGGTGCAGTTCTATCCTCTCCTCTCTCTGGATGCCCTTCTGTCTTCTCCTCTCTCTTTATGCACTTCTGTTCTCTCCTCTCTCTGGATGACCTTCTGTCTTCTCCTCTCTCCTGATTCACTTCTGTTCTCTTCTCACTCCGAATGCCCTCTTGTTCTCTTCTCTCTCATTTCGCTCTGTCTTCTCCTTCTCTGGATGCCCTTCTATTCTGTCCTTTCTCTAGTTGCCATTCTGTCTTCTCTGCTATCTGTATGGCCTTCTTTACTCTTTTCTGTGGATGCCCTTCTGTCCTCTCCTCTCTCTGAAAGCCCTTCTGTCTTCTCCTATCCTGCTGCCCTGCTGTCTTCTTCTCTTTCTGGGTACCCTTCTGTATTCTGCTCTCACTACTTGCCCTTCTGTCTTCTACTATCTCTGGATGCCCTTATGTTCTCTCCTCTCTCTGGATGCCCTTCTGTTCTCTCCTCTTTCTGAATGCCGTTCTTCCTCTCCTCATTCTAGATGTCCTTCTGTACTCTCCTCTCTCTGGATGCCCTTCTTTTCTCTTCTTTCTCTACATTCCCTTCTGTCCTCTATGCTCTCTGGATGCTTTTCTGTTCTTTAGTCTCTCTGTATGCTCTTCTGGCCTCTCCTCTTTCTGTATGCCCTTCTGTCCTCTCCTCTATCTGGATGCACTCTGTCTTCGCCTCTCTCTGGATACCCTTCTGTTCTATGCTCTCTCTACATGCCCTTCTGTCCTCTATTCTCTCTGAGTGCCCTTATGTTCTCTCCTCTCAATGGATGCCCTGCTGTTCTCTCCTCTCTCTGGATGCCCTTCTGACCTCTCCTCTAGATGGATGCCCTTCTGTATTCTCCTCTCTCCGGATGCCCTTCTGCTCTCTCCTCTCTCCGGATGCCCTTCTGTCTTCTCCTCTCTCTAGATGCCCTTCTGATCTCTCCTCTCTGTGGATGCCCTTCTGTTTCTCACCTCTCTCTGGATTACTTTCTGTCTTATCTTCTCTCTTGATGCCCCTCTGTTCTCTCCTCTCTCTGGATAACCGTCTTTCTTCTCCTCTCTCTGGTTGCCGTTTTATCCTCTACTCTCTCCGGATGCCCTTCTGTCTTCTCCTCTCTCTTGATGAACTTCTGTTCTCTCCTCTCTCTGGATGATGTTCTGTCTTCTCCTCCCTCCGATTCTCTTCTGTTCTCTTCTCACTCTGAATGCCCTTCTGTTCTCTCCTCTCTCGATTCGCTCTGTCTTCTCCTTTTCTGGATGCCCTTCTGTTCTCTCCTTTCTCTAGATGCCCTTCTGTATTCTCTGCTATCTGTATGGCCTTCTTTACTCTTTTCTGTGGATACCCTTCTGTCCTCTCCTCTCTCTGGAAGCCCTTCTGTCTTCTCCTATCTCGTGATGACTTGCTTTCTTCTCCTCTTTCTGGGTACCCTACTGTATTCTGCTCTCTCTACTTGCCCTTCTGACTTCTCTTATCTCTGGATGCCCTTATGTTCGCTCCTCTCTCTGGATGTTCTTCTGTCTTCTCCGCTCTCTGGATACCGTTTTATTATCTACTCTCCCTGGATGCCCTTCTATCTTCTCTGCTATCTGGTGCCATTCTGTTCTCCCCTCTCTGTGATTGTGTTTCTGTTTTCTCCACTCGCTGGATGCCCTTCTATTCTCTCCTCTCTCTGGATGCCCTTCTGACCTCTCCTCTCCATTCATGTTCTTCTGTCTTCTCTCTCTGGATGGCTTTCTGTTCTCTCTTCTCTCTGGATCCCTTCTGTCCTCCCCTCTCTCTGGATGCCCTACTTCACTCTCCACTCTCTGGATGCCCTTCTGTTCTTACTTCTCTCTCTGGATTCCCTTTTTGTCTTCTCCTCTTGCTGCATGCCCTTATCTTCTCTCCTCTCTCTAGATCCTCTTCTTCCCTCTCCTCTCTCTGGAAGCCCATCTGTTCTCTCCTCTCTCTGGATGCCCTTCTGTCTTCTCCTCTTTCTGGATGCCCTTCTGCTCTCCTCTCTCTGGATGCCCTATTGTCTTTTCCTCTCTCTGGATGCCCTTCTCTATTCTCCTTTCTCTAGATGCCCTTCTCTTCTCTCCTCTCTCTAGATGCCCTTCTGTCCTCTTTTCTGTCTGGATGCCCTTCTGTTCTCTTGTCTCTCAGGATGCACTTCTGGACTCTCCTCTCTCTGTATGCCCTTATGTCCTCTCCTCGATCTGAATGCCCTTCTGTCTTCTCCTCTCTCCCGATGCCCTTTTGTTCTTTCTTCTATCCTGATTCCCTTCTGCCTTCTCCACTCTCTGGATGGGCTACAATTCTCTCCTCACTCTGGATTCCCTTCTTTCTTCTCTTTTCTCTGGATGCACTTCTGTTCTCTCCTTTTCTGTATTCCCTATTTTTCTTTTACTCTCTCTGGATGCCCTTCTGTTTTCTCCTCCCTCTGGATGCCATTCTATCCTCTCCTCTCTCTGGATGCCATTCTGTCTTCTCCTCTCTCCCTATGCCGTTCTGTTCTCTCGTCTCAACGACTTCCCTACTGTCTTCTCCTCTCTCTGGATGCCCTTCTGTTCTCTCCTCTTTCTGGATGCCCTTCTGTCCTCTTCTCTCTCTGGATACCCTTCAGTCTTCTGCTCTCTCTGGATGTCCTTCTGTTCTATCCTATTTCTGGATTCTCTTCTGTTCTCTAAACTCTCTGGAAGCCCATGTGTATCACCTCTCTCGGGGTGCCCTTCTCTCATGTTTTCTCTCTGTATGCCCTTCTGACTTCTTTTTTCTCTTGATTCCCTTCTGTTCTCTTCTCTCTAGATGGCCTTTTGTTCTCTCCTATCTCTGGATGCCCTTCTGACCTCCCCTCTTCATGGATGCCCTTCTGTTCTCTCTTCTCTCTGGATGCCGTACTGTTCTCTCTTGTCTCTAGATGCCATTCATCTTCTCCTCTATCTGGGTGGTTTTCTGTTCTCTCCTCTCCCTGTATCCCTTCTGTCGTCTCCTCACTCTGGATGCCCTTCTGTCCTACCCTCTCTCTGAATGCCCTTCTATTCTCTCCTCTCGAGATTGCCTTTTTGTCTTCTCCTCTCTCTGGATTCCCTTCTCTTCACTCCTCTCTCTAGATGTCCTTCTATCCTCTATTCTCTGGATGCCCTTCTGTTCTCTCGTTTATCCGGATGACCTTCTGTGCTCTCCTCTCTCTGGATGCCCTTCTGTCCTCTCATATTACTGGATGCGCTTCTGCTCTCTCCTCTCTCTGGAGACCCATCTGTCCTCTTCTCTCTCTTTGGATTCCGTTCTGTCTTCTCCTCTCTCTGGATGCCCTTCTGTTCTCTCCTCTTACTGGATGCCCTTCTGTCCTCCCCTCTCTTTGTATGCCCTTCTGTATTCTCCTCTTTTGGATGCCCTTATGTTCTCTTCTCTCTCTAGATGCTCTTCTGTCCTCTCTTCTCTCTGGATGCCCTTCTGTTCTCTTGTATATCTGGATACCCTTCTGTCTTCTCCTCTCTCTGGATGTCCTCATGTCCTCTTCGTGCTCTGGATCTCCTTCAGTCTTCTGATCTCTCTGGATACCCTTCTGTTCTCTCCTCTTTCTGGATTCTCTTCTGTTCTCTCTTCTCTCTAGATGCCTTTCTGTTCTCAACACTATCGGGATGCCCTTCTGTCTTCTCTCTCCAGATGCCCTTCTGCTTTCTCCTCTCGCTGGATGCCCTTCTATTCTCTCCTCTCTCTGGATGCCCTTCTGTCCTCTGCTCTTTCTCGATTCTCTACTGTTCTCTTCTCTCTATATGCCCTTCTGTTTTCTCCTTTCTCTGGATGACTGAGAACTTTCTCCTCACTCTGGATACCCTTCTGTCTTCTCCTCTTTCTAGTAGCCCTTCTTTTCTCTCACATCACTGGATGCAATTTGGTCCTCTCCTCTCTGTGGATGCCCTTCTGTCTTCTCCTCTCTATAGATGCCCTTCTATCCTCTTCTCTCTCAGGATGTCCTTCAGTCTTCTGCTCTCTCTAGATGGGCTTCTGTTATCTCCTCTTTCTGTATTCTCTCCTGTTCTATCATCTCTCTGGATGGCCTTCTATTCTCTCTTCTCTTGGGATGTCCTTTTGTCCTCTCCTCTCTCTGGATGCCCTTCTGTCTTCTCCTCTCTCCAGATGCCCTTCTATCCTCTTCTCTCTCAGGATGTGCTTCAGTCTTCTGCTCTCTCTGGATGGGCTTCTGTTCTCTCCTCTTTCTGTATTCTCTCCTGTTCTATGATCTCTCTGGATGCCCTTCTGTCTTCTCCATTCTACTGATGCCCTTCTGTTCTCTCCTATCTACGGATGCCCTTTGGTCTTCTCCTTTCTTTGGATTCTGTTCTGTTCTCTCCTCTCGCTGGATGCAATTTTGTCCTCTGTTCTCTCTTAATACCCTTTTTTCCTCTTCTCTCTCTGGATGCCCTTCTGTATTCTCCTCTCTCTGGATACCCGTGTATCCTCTCCTCTCTCTGGATGCCCTACAGTTCTCTTGTCTTTTTGATGCCCTACTGTCCACTAATCTCTCTGGATACCCTTCTGTCTTTTCCTCTCTCCGAATGCCCTTCTGTTCTCTCCTCTCTCAGGATTCCCTTCTGTTTTCTCTTCTCTCTGGATGCCCTTCTGTTCTCTCTTATTTCTGGATGCCCTTCTGTTCTCTCCTCTCTCTAGATGCCCTTCTGTCTTCTCCTTTTTCTGGATTCCCTTCTGTTCTCTCCTCCCTCTGGATGCCCTTCTGTCCTATCCTCTCTCTGAATGCCCTTCTGTCTTCTCCTGTCTCTGGATGCCCTTCTGTCCTCTTCTCTCTCTGGATGATCTTCTGTTCTCTACTCTCTCTAGATTCCCTTTGTTCTCTCCTCTATCTAGATGCCCTTCTGTCCTCTCCTCTTTCTGGATTCTCTTCTGTCTGTCTCTGAATGCCTTTCGGTTCTCTCCTGACTCTCGATTCCCTATTTGTGTTCTCCTCTCTCTGAATACCCTTCTGTTCTCTTCTCTCTCTAGATGCCCTTCTGTCCTCTATACTATCTGGATGCCCTCTGTTCCCTCTCCACTCCAGAAGCCCTTCTGTCCTCTCCTCTCTCTTAATTCTCTTCAGTCCTCTCCTCTCTCTGGATACCCTTCTGTCTTCTCCATTCTACCGATGCCCTTCTGTTCTCTCCTATCTACGGATGCCATTCTGTTGTCTCCTCTCTCTGTATGCCCTTCTGTTCTCTGCTCATTCTGGATTCCCTGTGTCGTCTTCTCTCCCTAAATGCCCTTCTGTGTTTTCCTCTCTCTGAATGCCATTCCGTTCTCTCCTCTCTCTGAATTCCCTTCTGTCTTCTCCTGTCTCTGGATGACCTTCTGTCTTTCCTTCTCTTTTGGTGCCCTTCTGTTCTTTCCACTCTCTAGATGCCCTTCTGTTCTCTCCTCTATCCAGATTCATTTCTGTCTTCTCCTCCTTCTGGATGGCCTTCTGTTCTCTTTTTTGTGGATGCCCATCTGTCCTCCCCTGTCTCTGGATGCACTTCTCTCTTCTCCTCTCTCTGGATGCCCTTCTGTTCTTTCCTCTTTACCAATGCCATTCTGCCTCCTCCTCACTCTGGATGGCTTTCTGTTCTCTCCTCTCTCTGGATGCCCATCTGTCCTCTCCTCACTCTGTATTCCCTTCTGTCTTCTCCTCTCTCCGAATTCCCGTCTGTTGTCTCCTCTCTTTGGATTCTCTTCTGTCTTCTCCTCTCTCTGGATGCCCTTCTGTTCTCTGCTCATTCTGGATGCCCTTCTGTCCTCTCGTCTCTCTTGATAGCCTTTTGTTCTTTTGTCTCTCTGGATGCCCTTCTATTCTCTCCTCTCTCTGGATGCCGTTTTGTTTTCTTCTCTTTCCGGGTACCCTTCTGTCCACTCCTCTCTCTGGATGCCCTTCTGTGTTTTCCTCTCTCTGAATGCCCTTCTGTTCTCTCTTCTCTCTTAATTCCCTTCTGTCTTCTCCTCTCTCTGGATGACCTTCTGTCTTCCCCTCTCTCTTGCTACCCTTCTGTTCTCTCCACTCTCTAGATGCCCTTCTGTTCTCTCTAACCAAATGCCCTTCTGTCTTCTCCTCTTTCTGGATGGCCTTCTGTTCTCTTTTCTGTGGATGCCCATCTGTCCTCCCCTGTCTCTGGATGCACTTCTCTCTTCTCCTCTCTCTGGAAGCCCTTCTGTTCTCTCCTCTTTACCAATGCCATTCTGCCTCCTCCTCACTCTGGATGGCTTTCTGTTCTCTCCTCTCTCTGGATGCCCATCTGTCCTCTCCTCACTCTGTATTCCCTTCTGTCTTCTCCTCTCTCCGAATTCCCTTCTGTTGTCTCCTCTCTTTGGAGTCTCTTCTGTCTTCCCCTCTCTCTGGATGCCCTTCTGCTCTGTCCTCTCTCTGAGTGCCCTTCTGTATTCTCCTCTCTCTGGTTTCACTTCTGTTCTCTCCTCTCAATGGATTCCCTTCTGTCTTCCCCTCTCTCTGGATGCCCTTCTGTATACTCCTCTTTCTGGATGCCCTTCTGTTCTCTGCTCTCTCTCGATGCCCTTCTGTCTTCTCCTCTCTCTGGATGCCCTTATGTCCTCTTTGTTCTCTTGATGTCCTTCAGTTTTCTGCTCTCTCTGGATGCACTTCTGTTCTCTCCTCTTTCTGGATTCTCTTCAGTTCTCTCTTCTGTCTGGATGCCTTTCTGTTCTTAACACTCTCGGTATGCCCTTCTGTGCTCTCCTTTCTCCGGATGCCCTTCTGCCTTCTCCTATCGCTGGTGGCACTTCTATTCTCTCCTCTCTCTGGATGCCCTGCTGTCCTCTGCTCTTTCTGGATTCTCTACTGTTCTCTTCTCTCTATATGCCCTTCTACCTTCTCCTCTCTCTGGATGCCTGACAATTTTCTCCACACTCTGGATACCCTTCTGTCTTCTCCTCTCTCTAGAAGCCCTTCTGATCTCTCACATCACTGGATGCAATTCTGTCCTCTCCTCTCTCTGGATGCCCAACTGTTTTCTCCTCTCTCTAGATGCCCTTCTGTTCTCTCCTCTTTCTGAATGCCCTTCTATTCTCTCCTCTCTCCGGAAGCCCTGTGTCGTCTTCTCTCTCTGGATGCCCTTCTGTTCTCTCCTCTCTCTGGATGGCCTTCTGTACTCGCCTCTCTGTGGATGCCCTTTTGTCCTCTCCTATCACTTGATACCCTTCTGTTCTCTCTTCTCTCTAGATGCCCTTCTGTATTCGCCTCTCTCTGGATGCCCTTGTGTCCTCTTCTCTCTCTGGATGCCCTTTGGTTCTCTCCTCCCTCTGGATGCCCTTCTGTTCTCTTGTCTTTCCGATGCCTACTGTACACTCATGTCTCTGGATACCCTTGTCTTTTCCTCTTTCCAAATGCCCTTCTGTTCTCTCTTCTCTCAGGATTGCCTTCTGTTTTCTCCTCTCTCTGGAAGCCCTTCTGTTCTCTCCTGTTTCTGGATGCCCTTAAGTTCTCTCCTCTCTCCGGATGCACTTCTATCTTCTACTTTTTCTGGATGCCTTTCTGTTCTCTCCTCTTTCTGATGCCCTTCTGTTCTTTCCTCTCCCAGATGCCCTTATATCTTCTCCTTTTTCTGAATGCCCTTCTGCCCCCTCCTCTCTTCAGATGCACTTCTGTCTTCTCCTCCTTATGAATGCACTTCTGCTCTGTCCTATATCTGGATGCCCTTCTGTTCTCTCATCTCTCTGGATGCCCTTCTATCTTCTCCTTTTTCTAGATGCCCTTCTGTTCTCTCCTCTTTCTGGATGCCATTTTGTTCTTTCCTCTCCCGGATTCCCTTATATCTTCTCCTTTTTCTGGATGCCCTTTGGTCCCCTCCTCTCTTCGGATGCCTTTCTCTTTTCTCCTTTCTCTGGATGCACTTCAGCTCTCTCCTATATCTGGATGCTCTTCTGTTCTCTCATCTCTCCGGATGAGCTTCTGTCTTCTCCTCTCTATGGATGCCCTACTGTCCTGTCCTCTCTGTGAATGCCCTTCTGTCTTCTTCTCTCTCAGGATGCCTTTCACTTCTATCCTCACTTTCGAATCCCTCTTTTTGTTCTCCTCTCTCTGGATGCCCTACTGTTCTCTCCTCTCTCTAGATGCACTTCTGTCTTCTATTCTCTCTTGATGTCCCTTCTGTCCTCTCCTCTTTTTGGATAATTTTCTGCTCTCTCTTCTCTCTGGATGCCCATCTGTCCTGTCCTCTCTCTGAATGCCCTTCTGTATTCTTCTCTCTCGGGATGCCTTTCGGTTCTCTCCTCACTCTCGATTCACTCTTTGTGGTCTTCTCTCTCTGGATGCCATTCTGTTCTCTCTACTCTCTAGATGCCCTTCTGTCGTCTATTATCTCTGCATGCCCTCTGTTCTCTCGTCGCTCCAGATGCCCTTCTGTCCTCTCTTCTCTCTCGATTCTCTTCTGTCCTGTCCTCTCTCTGGATGCACTTCTGTCTTCTCCTTTCTCCCTATGCCCTTCTGTTCTCTCCTCTCTACGGATTCCCTTCTGTCCTCTACTCTCTCTGGATGCCCTTCTGTCCTCTCCTCTTCCTGGATGCCCTTCTACTCTCTCCTCTCTCTGGATGCCCATCTGTCCACCTCTCTCTCTCTCTGTATGCGCTTCTGTCTTCTCCTCTCTCTGGATACCCTTCTGTTCTCTCCTCTCTCCCTATGCTCTTCTGTTCTTTCCTCTCTGTGGATGCCCTTCTGTCCTCTCCTCTCTCTGGATGCTTTTCTGTTCTCTCCTCTCACTGGATGCAATTCTGTCCTCTCCTCTCTCCGGTTGCCCTTCTGTCTTCTCCTCGGTCGGGATGCCCTTCAGTCCTCTTCTCTCTCAGGTTGTCCTTGAGTCTTCTGCTCTCTCTGGATGGGCTTCTGTTCTCTCCTCTTTGTGTATTCTCTCCTGTTCTATCATCTCTCTGGATGCTCTTCTGTTCTCTCTTCTCTCGGGAAGTCCTTTTGTACTCTCCTCTCTCTGGATGGCCTTCTGTCTTCTCCTTTCTCTGGATGCCCTTCTATACTCTCCTCTCATTGGATGCCCTTTTGTCCTCTCCTCTCTCTTGATACCCTTCTATTCTCACCTCTCTCTGGATGCCCTTATGTCCTTTTCTCTCTCTGGATACCCTTCTGCTCTCTCCTCTCTCTGGATGCCCTTCTGTTCTCTAATCTTTCCGATGACCTTCTATCCACTACTCTCTCTGGATGCCCTTCTGTCTTTTCCTCTCTCTGAATGCCCTCCTGTTCTCTCCTCTCGCTGGATTCGCTTCTGTCTTCTCCACTTTATGGATGGCCATCTGTTCTCTCCTCTTTTTGGATGCCCTTCTGTTCTCTCCTCTCTCCGGGTGCCCTTCTGTCTTCTCCTTTTTTTGGATGCCCTTCTTTTCTTTCCTCTCTATGGATGCCCTTCTGTCTTCTCCTCTTTCTGGATGCCATTCTGCTCTCTCTTATCTCTGGATGGCCTTCTTTTCTCTCCTCTCTCTGGATACCCTTCTGTCTTCTCCTCTCTCTCGATGCCCTTCTGCTCTCTCCTCTCTCTGTATGCCCTTCTGTCCTCTCCTTTTTCTGGATGCCCTTCTGTTCTCTTCTCTGTCTGGATGCCCTTCAGTCTTCTCCTCACTCTGGATGGCTTTCTGTTCTCTCCTCTCTCTGGATGCCCTTCTGTCTTCTCCACTTTATGGATGTTCTTCTGTTCTCTCCTCTCTCTGGATGCCCATCTGTATTGTCCTCTCTCTGAATGCCCTTCTGTCTTCTCCTCTCTCTGGTTGCCTTTCGGTTGTCTCCTCACTCTCGATTCCCACTTTGTATTCTTTTCTCTCTGGATTTCCTTCTGTTCTCTCATATCTCTGGATGCCCTTGTGCCCTCTTCTCTCTCTGGATGCCTTTTGTCCTCTCCTCTCTCTTGATACCGTTCTGTTCTCTACTCTCTCTGGATGCTCTTCTGTCATTTCTTCTGTCTGAATGCCCTTTTGTTCTCTCTTCTCTCCTTATGCCCTTCTGTCTTCTCCTCTCTTTGGATGCCCTTCTGCTCTCTACTATGTATGGATGCCCTTCTCTTCTCTCCTCTCTCTCTGGATGCCCTTTTGTCTTTTCTCTCTGGAGGCCCTTCTGCTCTCTCCTCTCTCTGGATGCCCTTCTGTTCACTCCTCCCTCTGGATGCCCTTCTGTCCTCTCCTCTCTCTGGATGCTTTTCTGTCTTCTCCTCTCTCTTGATGCCAATTCTGTTCTCTCCTCTCTCTGGATGCCCTTCTGTCCTCTCCTCTTTCTTGATTCCCTTCTGTTCTCTCCTCTCTCCAGCTGCCCTTCTGCCTTCTCCTCACTCTGGATGGCTTTCTGTGCTCTCCTCTCTCTGGATACCCATCTGTCCTCTCCTTTTTCTGAATGCCCTTCTGTCTTCTCCTCTCTCTGGATGCCTTTCACTTCTCTCCTCTGTCTGGATCCCCTCTTGTCATCTCCTTTTTCTGGATGCCCTTCTGTTCTCTTCTCCCTCTGGATGTCCTTCTGTCCTCTATTTTCTCTGGATGCCCTTCTGTCTGCTCCTTTCTCCTGATGCCCATTTGTTCTCTCCTCTCTACCGGTTCCATTCTGTTTTCTCCACTCTCTGGATGCCCTTCTGTTCTATCCTCTCTATGGATGCCCTTCTGTCTTCTTCTTTCTCTTGGTAACTTTCTATACTATTCTCTCTTTGGAAGCTCTTCAGTCCTCTCCTCTCTCTGAATGCCTTTCTGGTCTTTCCTCTCTCTGGATTCCCTTCTGTTCTCTTGTCTCCCGGATGTTCTTTTGTCCTCTCCTCTCTCTGGATGCCCTTCTGTCTACTAATCTCTATGAATGCTCTTCTGTTCTCTCCTCTCTCTGGGTTCCCTTCTGTCTTCTCCTCTCTCTGAATGCCGTTCAAGTCTCTCCTCTTTCTGGATGCCCTTCTTCCTCTCCTCACTCTGGATGCCCTTCTTCCTCTCCTCACTCTGGATGCCCTTCTGTCCTCTCTTCTCTCTGGATGCTCTTCTGACCTCTCCTCTCTCTGTATGCCCTTCTTTCCTGTCCTCTATCTGGATGCCCTTCTGTCTTCTCCTCTCTCTGGATGCCCTTCTGTCGTCTCCTATCTCTGGATGCCCTACAATTCTCTCATCACTCTGGATACCCTTCTGTCTTCTTTTCTATATGGATGCCATTCTCTTCTCTCCTCTCACTGGATGCCCTTCTGTCCTCTCCTCTCTCTGGATGCCCTTCCGTATTCTCATCTCTCCCTATGCCCTTCTGTCTTCTTCTCTCTCTTGACATCCTTCAGTCTTCTGCTCGCTCTGGATGCCCTTCTGTTCTATATTCTTTCTGGATTCTCTTCTTTTCTCTAAACTGTATGGATGCAATTGTGTTCTCTCCTCGCTCGGGATGCCCTTCTGTCAACTCTTCTCTCTGTATCCCCTTCTGTCTTCTTTTTTCTCTGGATGCCTTCTGTTCTCTCCTCTGTCTTGATGCCCTTCTGTACTTGCCTCTCTCTGGATACCCTTCTGTTTCTCCTCTCTCTGAATGGCCTTCTGTTCTCTCTTCTCTCTTAATGCCCCTCTGTCCTCTCCTCTCTCTGGTTGCGCTTCTGTTCACTTCTCTCCCTGGATGCCCTTCTGTCCTCTCCCCTATCCACATGCCCTTCTGTCCTCTTCTCTCTCTGGATGCCCTTCTGTCTTCTCCTCTCTCTGGATGACCTTCATTTCTCTCATCACTCTGGATACACTTCCGTCTTCTCCTGTCTCTGAATGCCCTTCTGTTCTCTCCTCTCACTGGATGTCCTTCTGTCCTCTCCTCTCACTGGCTGTCCTTCTGTCCTCTTCTCTCTCTGTATGTCGTCAGTCTTCTGCTCTCTCTGGTTGCCCTTCTGCTCTCTCTTATCTCTGTATGCCCTTCTGCTCTCTCCCCTCTCTGGATGCCCTTCTGTCCTCTGCTCTTTCTGGATTCTCTACTGTTCTCTTCTCTCTACATGCCATTCTGTTTTCTCCTTTCTCTGGATGCCTGACAATTTTCTCCACACTGTGTATACGCTTCTGTCTTCTACTCTCTCTAGAAACCCTTCTGTTCTCTCTCATCACTGGATGCAATTCTGTCCTCTCTTCTCTCTTTATTCCCTTCTGTCTTCTCCTCTCTCTTGATGCCCTTTTGTTCTCTCCTCTCTTTGGATTCCCTTCTTTCTTCTCCTCTCTCTGGATGCCCTTCTGTCTTTTGCTCTCTCCGAATGACCTTCTGTTCTCTCATCTCGCTGGATTCACTTCTGTCTTGTCCACTTTTTGGATGCCCTTCTGCTCTCTCTTCTCTCTGGCTGCCCATCTGTCCTCTCCTCTTTCTGAATGCCCTTCTGTTTTCTCCTCTTTCTAGATGCCTTTCCGTTCTCTCCTCTGTCTGGATTCCCTCTTTTTCTTCTCCTTCTGCTCTCTTCTCTCTCTGGATGCCCTTCTGTTCTCTCCTCTCTCTTGATGCCCTTCTGTCCTCTGATCTCTCTGGATGCCCTTCTGTTTTCTCCTCATTCTGGATTCCT
This sequence comes from Arvicanthis niloticus, assembly GCF_011762505.2. Taxonomy (NCBI): domain Eukaryota; kingdom Metazoa; phylum Chordata; class Mammalia; order Rodentia; family Muridae; genus Arvicanthis; species Arvicanthis niloticus. Next base: position 474 of record NW_023045109.1, on the reverse strand, counting down.
TTCTGTTCTCTCCTCTCACCGAATGCCCTTCTGTCTTCTCTCTCTGGATGCCCTTCTGCACTCTCCTCCCTCTGGATGCCCTTCTGTCCTCTCCTCTCTTTGGATGCCTTTCTGTCTTCTGCTCTCTCTTGATGCCCTTCTGTTCTCTTCTCTCTCTGGATGCCCTTCTGTCCTCTCCTCTTTCTTGATTCCCTTCTGTTCTCTCCTCTCTCCAGATGCCCTTCTGCCTTCTCCTCCCTCTGGATGGCTTTCTCTTCTCTCCTCTCTCTAGATGCCCTTCTGTGCTCTTGTTTTTGGATGCCCTTCTGCTCTCTCTTCTCTCTTGATGCCCATCTGTCCTCTCCTCTTTCTGAATGCCCTTCTATTCTCTCCTCTGTGTGGATGCACTTCTGCTTTCTCCTCACTTTGCATGGCTTTCTGTTCTCTCCTTTCTCTGGATGCCCTCCTCTTCTCTTCTCTCTCTGGATGTCCTTC
>NW_023045108.1:0-46752 GCF_011762505.2 Arvicanthis niloticus | reverse complement strand
AAAGACGTTTTTTATCTTGGCTTTTTGCAGGGAAATTTGGCACATAAATAAAGAGAAAATAACTAAATGAATAAAATGTAAATCCCTGGGGCATGGATAGCAGAAATCAGGGTGAGCATAGGAGCAACTGAGGAGGCTGACCAACCTGGCCAGCACAGAGGCTCAGACTCAGGATGAAAACAAAAACAAAACAAAACAAAACAAAACGCTAAGAAGTTGGGTCCATGGTATAGGTCCTGAGTTGAATCCCCAGAACCTTTGAGATATTAGAAGAGGGGCTGGAGAGATGGCTCAAAGGTTAAGAGCACTGGCTGTTCTTCCAGAGCTCTTGAGTTCAATTCCAGCAACCACATGGTGGCTCACAACCATCTGTAATGCAGATGTACATGCAGCCAGAATGTATATATAATAAAATAAACCTTTAAAAAAGAGATTAGAAGAGGGGCGGGGGGGGGGGAGAGTAAATTGATAAGCCTCTGACAATGTGTCTTCACTGCATCCATCTGGAATTCCGAGACAACAGAGGTTCGAGCAGGTGTGCTCAGCTTGCCTGATGAGTAGATATACCAAAGCTATGTATTCTGCAATATACACAATTCTCAAAACAAATTTATTATCAAGATAATTGTTTGTTCGAATTCTGGAACCTAGTCTTCTGGCGGCCTGCCTCTGTCATGTCTAATCCATATGATTCTGGGAGTTTCTATGAGGGTGTGCTCCCATCATCCTCTCATTCCCGCCTCCCTGCTCTCGAATTCCCCAACACTGGGGAATACAAACTTTCAGGCACCAAGGCCCTCCACTTCACTGATGCCTAACCCCTAACTTATCATCCTTCTCCAATTACTATGAGGGTGGGCTCCCACCATCCTCCCATTCCTGCCTCCCTGCTCTCAGCTTTTCGGTGTTCAATTCTTAATCGAGAAAGAAGACAGAAACTTGCTGAATTCAATCTCTAGCATCTTTCATTGGTGTTGCAACACCATCACAAAGCTAGAAGAAACCTATTAACACAATCTTTACCATAGACAAACGTACTTGTAATAGAGGTTTGAGATAACAGTGTTTATCTCTATTTCTCTACCAGTGTGCATTTTCAGAGTATTCACATATTACTTTTTGTTGTATAATCACATGTTCACAACCTTGTAAGATAAATTATGACTCCTATTTCTTTTTTCTAGTAAAGGAAGAGACAGAGAAAAATTCCTTGCCAAAATAAAGAGAATTCTAGCTGGGCCTGGTGGTATCCATCTACAATTCCAGTTATGTAGAAAGTTAATGAAGGAGATTCAATAGTTCAAGGTCAATCTGCACTATTAAGTGAGTTCAAGGCCAGCCTAGGCCGTAGAGTGAGTTCAAGGCCTGGCTGGGCAATTTAGTGAGACTCTTTCTCAAAATAGAAACAAAAAAGAGTTGGGAGAATATAGCTCAGTGGTAGAACACTTCAGATAGTCAAGGTCCTGGGTTAAGTGCCCAGTACCAGAAAAAAAAAATTTTAAATGAGAAAATAAATAAAGAAATTTAGGTGGCTTATTGAAAGGTCTTACTATTCTTCCAAGTAAAGAACAGGTACCATACTAATTTCTTACCAGGATAGTAGACAGAAAAATGGGTAAGTTAATTCAGGCATTTGTAGGAGGAGCTAAGGTGGGAGGAATAAGGAGAGGAAGAGGAGGAGCTAGGAGAGGAACGAAGACAAGAGAGACAAGAGAGACAAGAAGGGGGGGGGGAACATGGAGGCAAATGTTCATGTGTCTCCCGCAGTCAAAGGTAGTTGGTATATCTAGGTTGGGTATTTGGTTACACCTCTGATTGAGTGCGCATCTTGTTATTGATCATTACCAAATATATAAGCTTTGGATAATCTAAGCATTAGAGTCTCATTTTACCGAGCCCTCGTCGTTGGTGGGATGGTCTGGGCAATGCCCAGCCTTGCAGAGACAACGTGGAAGATTGGCAGAGCCATCTCCCATGCTGGCATCTGGGTGGCAGGGCTGGTGTTTCTGGCTGAACAAACCATTTCTAGCTGTGGCGTGCATGTGGCCTCTGGCCACGGAACATGGTGGCTGAGCTAGGCAGAGCCGCAGCAGTTTAGATAGCCGCAGCTTAGATAGTCCTGTTTGACCAGCGACCATTTTTTAAATATTTACTGCAACAGGCAATGGGGCACATGCCTTTGATCCAAGTACTGAGATCTATGTGAGTTCAGCCTGATCTATATAGTGAGTTTCAGGCTAGCCAGGGCCTGACTCAACTAAATACATAACAAATAAACAACAAAAAACCAAACAAGGAATAAAAGAAAAGAAAATAGATAGGTTATATCTCTTTTTTAGTGAAGAAAATAAAAAGAATGGTCAACTACTCAACACAAAATTCCTTAAAATTATTTAGTAAAACATGAAAAGAGCCCTTTTTTTTGTAGTTACACATTGCAGTGTCTAGAATAGTAAGCTCTAAAAATACTTTTCTGTATTTCCTCCTCTGCAGAGAAGCTTTAAGCTCAAAAGCCTAAAAGAAGCACAGGCTTCTTTGTTAATTTAAGTTACACTTGCACCAAGTTTTATGATTTACCAAAGGTCTTCACAAACATTTGTATAATAGCCACGCAAAATAAAGACAAAAAGAACATGAGCTAAGTAGTCCATAAGAATTTGAGTGTTGAAGTTTTAGGGCTATAATAAGCAAATATTTTTAAAATTATTTTATGTCACATACATTTTACTTTAAATCTGCTTAACTTTTATAGCATGTCTCAACTTGTCTTTGAACCTAGAAAAAATATCCACAGTCAAAGGTCCAGGAATGAATTGAAAGGAAAAAAGTGGAAGCCAGCTAGAACCACCAACATTGATCTTTGCTTCTACACCACACAGTGCAACCAGCTGTCTCACATTTCTGCCTGCATGCCTTCTCCACTACCAAATCCTGCATGGCCCTGGGCAAGGGACATTCCTGACAAAGTTTCTCGACCCTTGAGTAGAGCCAGAGGCATTGGTCCTCCATGAATCTTGACAATTGTTGGTGTTGTGCCAGAAAGCATTTGTGAACCCCAAAAAACCACCAAGGAGCTGATTGCATTAGGGTCTCTTTATTACAAGCTCCAGCTTGGGCCATCTCTGATGCAGGAAAATGGGAGGGGCAGCTCTAAACTTAGTTTCAGGCAAGCATTATAGAGACAAGGGGGTTTCTAGCCTGGTACACATTTGATTGGGAAGTCATTGTGGCCTTTAACATAACTGGCTAGTGCTAGGACCAAACATAAACTTAACTTCTGCTTTCCTCCTGATTGCTGGTTGTTAGAAAATGAAGTTTCAGGGGCAGGTTTGTAACCTGGAGGTGCAGATTTGTTGGAAAATAACCTGGAAATTAGTGTTAGTTGCCTGCCTGTTAGTTAACTTGAGTTCAACCTTAGGTCACATTCTCTAAGATGGAATCTGAACCCAAAAGATCTAGTCTCTCACTGGGCGTGAGTATTGCTTGTATAATATATACATTAACTTTATGTTCCTCCTTTGGGAAATATTCTCCCTTTCAAGATTATCAGGGAATGTCCTCTCTGCCAAGGTTAATGACTACACCAGAGACAGCATGACTCCATGAGGCAAGAGTGTGTCTATGTCCTTAGCAAAAATGGTGAATATCTCCAGAACAATCCCTAAGGCTGTGGGAAAGTACTCTGAAACCATGAGTTCAAAAATACATAATTTCTCAACTATACAAAATATAAGAATGCAATATGAATTGTATAAGGGGCTTCACAGACCAGCTTCACTGTGAGCCAACTAGTCAGAAACAAAGAGATTTGGGGAGTGGTGTTTGCAGGTCAAGATCCCACCCAGCTAAGTTTATTGTTTGTGCTTACAAAAGCAGGCAGATTTCTGAACTCATTTGCCATGGTTTTTTGTTTGTTTGGTTGGTTGGTTGGTTGGTTGGTTTGGTTTTTTTTTGTTGTTGTTGTTGTTGTTTTTGTTTTTGTTTTTTAATTTACTTGCAGTCCTTTTTTAAAGAATCAAGTGGCTAAGGTCATAACATTCTGATTTCTTGGGATGATCAAAGGGATCCTGGAGTAAATGACTGAATTGATATGTAAATAAGACTGGGCTTTGGTCTGCAGGAGAGAGCTACCCAGAGAGAACTGCTTGGAAAGAGAACACAGCTCTTTAAGAATTTTTTCTAATAGGATTTCTGATTTTGGTCAGAAAACCCCCAATTTTTTTTTTCTAGTAGCTTTTCTGATTTTGGTTGGGAAAATCCAAGAATTTTTCTAGCACTAAAGCACTGTCTCTAGCAGAGAGCTGTTTCCAACAGAGTGCAGAGTCAAGAGCTATCTACAGAGCTGTCTGGGGAGCCATCTCTAGCAGAACACAAGGCTGTCAGCTTGTACTGCCCTCCCCCAATTGACTTGAGTAGTTTCTTTCACCACTCCCAAACACCCCTTCCTCAGGACCCCGACCAAGCCAAGGCTAGTCCTTTGCACTCCAACATAATGTGTTGTCTCAAACCATGAACCCAAACAAACCATTCCCTCCTTAAGCTGCTTTTCTTGGGTTTGTAGCCACAGCCATGAGGAAAGTAACCAACACGTTGAGCGTTATAGAATTAACATCATCTGTATCATTTGTTGTGCTGGCCAGTTTTATGTCAACTCAACACAAAACAGAGTTATCTGGGAAGAGGGAACCTCAACTTATAAAATGCAACCACCCGATTCACCTGCAGGGAAAGTCTATGGGCCATTTTCTTGATTGATGACTGATGTGTGAGGGCCCAAGTCACTGTGGGTGGCACCACCCCAGGCTGGTGGTCCTGAGTGTTATAAATAAAGCAGGCTGCTCCAGCCATTAGAAGCAAGCCAGTAAGTCAAGCAGCACTCCTCCATAACCTCTCCTTCAGTTTTGCCTCCAGGTTCCTGCCTTGTGCTCCTGCCCAGGCTTCCCTCAGTGATGGAGTGTAACAAATGAGTTGTAAATTTAAATAAACACCCACCCACCCCCCAGGTTGCTTTTTCCATAGTGTTTTCACAATAGAAATCCTATCTAGATATTTTGTCTTGTGAAAATACTATTTCTTTTCATTTACCTAACTGAAAACTTTTGCAGTTAAAAAGAAAAAAAAAAAAAAAAAAAAAAAAAAAAAAAAAAAAAAAAAAAAAAAAACCTCTAATGGAGTTGTTTTTTAGTTTTGGTTGTTTTTGGGGGGGGGGGGGGGGACAGGAATGTCTCCCTACATCTTCAGAAGTTGCTTGAGATATTTTTACCATACTCTCTATTCTCATAAATATATATGGAATCTCCTACTTGAACTCTGTAACATTGTGTACTTAGTATGAAAAACTGTAGGGCTGACTCAGACTCTAGAACCTTAGCCAATTAGATGCAAACACAAATGGTCCAAGTTAGAACTTCTTCAGAAATCTAGACACAGATTTTCAGTTTGAAAGACATTTCATCAGCCCCTGTGGTAAATAAATGTTTATTAGCACCTATACACAAGGCACAAACAGGGAGCTAAAACCTCAGAAATCTGGACTAAACATAAAAGATTCAGGTTGATGAACAAATAGTCAAGAAAGTACACTCCAAAATCTGGAATCATCCCCTCAGGAGAAAAATTTGCTAGCCGAGGGTGCCTGTTCTGAAGTCCCTGTAAATTCAAAGAGTGGGACCACTTCAGCATTATCTCATGCAGAGAACAGCCCCTGTCCTCTGTTAGTAAGTCTTGTGCCAGTTATTTTCTTTCTTTTTTTTTTTTTTTTTTTTTTTTTTTTTTTTTTTTGGCTTTTTGAGACAGGGTTTCTCTGTGTAGCCCTAGCTGTCGGCTGTCCTGGAACTCACTCTGTAGACCAGGCTGGCCTCGAACTCAGAAATCCGCCTGCCTCTGCCTCCCAAGTGCTGTGATTAAAGGCGTGCACACCACCGCCCGGCGCCAGTTACTTTTCAAACAGAAAAGACAATCCACCTCAGCCAGACTCTAACATCTAACACTGGACAGTGTGTATTGGCAATACCCTCTCTTCTGCAGTTAGTAAGGGCTCCAGGTGTCTTCAGCTCACTGGAAAGTATGCACCAACTCTAGCAGGTGTGCTACAGATCACTGTGAGACAATTCTTTTCCCCACATGGCTTCTCTGATGTTGAACAAGGTATGAAGTTCGGGTAAAGCCTTTCCCACATGCATCACACTGGAAGGTTTCTCACCGGTGTGGATTTTTTTATGTTCAATAAGGCTTCTACTCTGAGTGAAACTTCTCTCACACTCACTGCACTGATAAGTCTCAGGAGCTTCAGCATCATCCCCCTGGCTTGCCACCCTCCTCTGATCCTCCCAGGCCTTCCGATGAAGAGGCTTTGGGGCAGTTCTATCACCATGGATCCGCTGATGCCTCAGGAGATGTGAGCTACGCCTAAAGGCTTTGCCACACAAGTTGCACTGGAATGGCTTCTCACTGGTGTGAATTTTGTGATGTTCAAGGAGGCTGCTGCTCTGAGTGAAGGTTTTCCACAGTCATCACACTCGTAGGGCTTTTCCCCAGTGTGAGTTCTCTGGTGCTTGATGAGGTTTGAGCTGTGACTGAAGACTTTGCCACAATCTTCACATTCATATGGCTTCTCACCAGTGTGAACTCTCTGATGAATGACAAGGGCAGAGCTCCCAATAAAGGTCTTCCCACAATCTTCACATTCATAGGGTTTCAATCCAGTGTGGATTCTTTTGTGTTTACTTAGGCCTGAACTCTGAGCAAAGCTCTTCCCACATTCACGGCAATAGAACCGCCTGTTTCCCGTGGCATTCTTCTGTGCTGTCTGTAACTTGCCTTCCTGCTCACTGGCTTCTGCACCTGTAGGAATCTGGACAGTGTCTTCACCCAGGAAGCACACTGTCTGCTCAGGCTTTTGTTCCATGTATTCCTCAGTTGGAGGCAAGTCCCTGGTCTCAGGCTTCATTTCCAGACCTGAAACACAATTGTCAGCAAGTGTTAATTATGTTTTGCAAGGGAGAAAGCTTTGAGAAACCCTACAAGGAGACAAATGTTACAAAGCTCTCTGTATCCCAAGGACAAATACTTAAATGCAGGCTTAAGTGCGGGAATAAGTACGGAAAACAACAGGGATGGGGATGCTGCTGGGGAAAGAAAGCTGATGGGAAGCAGGATTAAATGGAAAAACAAGAAGTTGGGGAAAGGTGAGGACCAAGACCATGATCCACAGTGGCCAACTAGTCAACACAAAAATTCCTTAAAACCATTTAATAGAACATGAGAAGTTTAATTTTTTGTACTTTATAAGTCCTTTTCACTCTCTAGAATAGTAGGCTATAAAAATATTTTCTGTATGCCTCTTTTCTCTAGAGAGGCTTTAGGCAGAAGCCTAAAGAAAGGAGGCGCTGTGATGGGTGCTTGGTCCCTAAGAATGGGAAGGCTGACATGTTGGACAAAAGCAACACAAACAGCAAGTAAAAGTATTTCTGAAACATGTTATAGGAAACTAAGGAAGTAAGGACTCCCAGAAATTCATGTCCAGTCAGTGTTATACACTGGCCCCTGCTCTTCTTATTCCAGGCATAGCTGGTGTTCCCAGCAATCACTGACAAGGGGGTTCTACATTGGAGGTGCCATCAAAGAATTCTGGGGCTTCTGAAAAGCCCCACTACCCTCTTTGACTTGTCACTCGCCTCTAAGGTCAGGGACTATAGTCAGCATCTAAGCTCACTTCTAGACTCCCAGATTCTGCTTCCTGAAGTGTCCCTCAGCCTCCCTTCCCTGCAAGGGTACAGAAGGGAAAGGGAGCACTTATGTGAACAAGACTCTTCCTAAAGATTGAATCTGCTTCATCTCATTTAAACTGACTAGAACACTGGCAAGGTAGGAAAAAAAGTGATGGTCAGAGGGTTTTAAGAGTTAAACAACTGGTCACTAACAGGACTTCAACATGGTAATTCTGAAATCAGGTACACAGAAAACTGCTTCTATGAGTCAAATAGCTTCTAACACACAAAGGAAAAGACTTCGGGAGCAGATAGTGTTGCCAGGTTTTTCTAAAAAAAAAAAAAAAAAAAAAAAAAAAAACCTAGGATACCAGAGCTCTCCTGCTTTTCATCTCTACAGAGAGTCTTCTGAGATGAATCTGCTCTTTCCACCGAGGTGAGAAGGTCAGCAGCCCCTAAAACAGATAATCCCACTAGGACCTCATCTCATACTCTCAAACTGAGGTACATGCAAAGGCACATGCAAACTGTTTAAAGGAGCTTTTAAATGGGGGGGGGGTGGGGTAAAGTGTCTTAAGACATACCTCTAACCCTCTAACCTGGCACAGTGGTGCATGCCTGTAATCCAAGCACCTGAGAGTCTAAACAATGAAGATCTCAGTTCATGTCCAGCCTGGGCTATACTGAGAGACGTTGTCTCAAAAGCAGTCAAAGGTAATAAATATGGCAGGCATTAATGTAAGGGCTGTCATATGAATATACAAATTGTAAAAACAACTACATGTATGAGAGTAAGTACTTTCGCATGATATATAAACAGTCCAGGACATGAAAAGTTAAAAAATAAGTTTCCGAACTTCCAAAGATATATGCTCTGCATCGTCAAACTCAAAGTGAGGGCTCATTGAATTAATTTTTTTAATAAAATAAAACCTGGGTCTTGGGTGAGAAACAAATCAGGAGAAAAAAATAAAGAAAATTATTACCATACCAAACACTGATGACTTCAAGCAAGAAATGAAAGACTGAATCAATATGAAAATTCAGGTTATATAATCGTCACATTAATACCCCAAATTAACAAGCTATATCGTTCTTCTTCACCTGTAAGTCTTTGAGGGCAGAAGCCTTATGTCTTTCACTGAGAGTATACTTTATTATAATTTAAGACGGCAAAATAAGGGTTTAGTGGTGGCTTGGTGGCAGTGTGCTTGCCTAACATGGATAAAGCCATCAGCGGGACCCTAACGTTGCCCAAACAAAACAAATAAACAAAACACCTAAACTAACATTATTATAAAACAAAAAACCAAAACAAACAAACAAAAAAATCAACAAAGGGCCTGAGCAAAGCGATGGGTTAGAAGGGGTCTGAGAACACAGAGAATCCTCTAAGGTAGCCAGAGAACAGAAAGGGCCTCTTAAGTGAACCCCAAATGAAGATTGCTGCTGCTAGGAAATGAAGAGAAATTCTCAGTCTGGTGTAAAATTAGAAAGACGGTAGAGAACTGTAGAGAAAAATACTGTGTTAGCCACCACTCTATTGCTGTTCTATTGCTCTCTTAGCATGTGCAAGGACCTGAACCGCATCTCTCTCTTCTTCTCCTCTTCCCTCCTTTCCTCCCTCCCCCTCCCTCTCTCCATTCCTCCCTCGCCCCTCACCCCCTCTCTCACACACACATAGAAACATACTCACTCACAAACATATGCTCACCTCTGGCTTGTAAGGGTGAACACTCCAAAAATTCCTGAGATTCATGCTTGAAGAGAGACTTCATTGCCTGGGAGTGGCTACTTTGTGAGTCCTGGGATGGTGTCACCAATGCCACCTTACAGCAGAGAAGTTCTTGACTCCATTCCCCAGTTGGGACCTAAAAGCCATTCATTTACTTTTATTTAGTCAATCACACATTCCCATCGCCCTTTGACCGAGGACTCTATATTATCAGGCACTGATTCTAAGAGCTTCATGAAAATATTAACCCATGGAAATTCAGAGAACCCCGTGAACTTTGGAACTGTTTGGAATTTTGTAACTGGAAACTGAGGCCCAGTTTAAGCAGCTTGTCCTTGTCATGTAGCTCATAAGAAATAATACTACAATGGGAGCTCGGGCAGATCAGCTGGGGAGCCTGGGGATTAACCATGACTTTGCTTCCTTTTTCTGTCCCTCTATCATTATGAAGCTAATGGGAAAATCTATAAAAATGTCAACATTTCTCTAAAACATAAGCTTAATAATTTCCACCTAACAGGATTTTAAAAACTAACAAATCCAACTGCAGTATGTGAAATCAAGTAACAGCGAACATGACAGTGTATCCGCCTTAAAGTCTAGCTCCCTCGCAGACACTGATAGTAAATCGATGCTCAGAGTTTCCTGTTACAGAGCTCAGGACAAAAACTCCAAGTCTGGAACCTTGGTGCCCTGGTCACTGGCTAGAAAGCTCTAGCCATGTATCCTCTGACACAAGGACATTGGGAACTGCAAAAAAGAAATCCCCTAAAACAGGCAAAATGTGTTTACAGATGACAGTTCGTGTCGCCCTCAACCATAGACAGAGATGTTTTTCTATGCAGTAAACGGCAGTTAATTCAGAGATTCATAACTGGTCAAAGAGCTGAGAATAAGTGACTGTCAGGTGTTCATCCTCAAATAAGAAATCTACACCAACCCCTGGCTCCCAGGGCTCAGCGAGCCTCATGGAAGACGGCGCAGGAAACCATAAGAACTGGGGGATAGAGATGTGCAATGCAAAAAGCTGCCTTCTGGAAAGACATGGCTACTGACTGACGAACTCGCTGCCACTCGTTACCGCACAGATCGAGACAACACGATTATTCAATGGTTCAGCAAGTGGCACTCATGGAACTTAATAGGTTAATAGGTTAAAAGGGGGCGGGGCGTATGAAGGGGAGAAGGGGACATGTGGTGGCCGGGAGAAATTGGAGCTGGGTTGTTGATGAATATGATGGAGACGAATTGTTGATATGTATGAAATTTCAAAAAGGGTTTTGTTTTGCTTTGTTTTAGGTCAGAAGATGGAAGTCAAAACAACTCTGCTTTGTACCAAACTCTGAAACAACATAAACAAGAATTTAGATAGAAAAAAAAAAAAAAAACTCTTAGATTTTAGGCTCTACCAAAACCCTAGAATTCCTCTCCACTGTCAATGAGAGAACTATAAGGGGGGGGGGGCATAAACACCACAGTACTCCCAGCAAGCCACTGAAGATGTTACATGTGACAAGCCAAGAAAACACCTACAAAGTCGTTTGTGCCTATTGCCACTGTGCTCAAACCTATCCTAGTGTCTTACTCAACACACGAGTAAGAAGTACATATATAACCTTTCTTCACTCTGCTCGACACATTCTACCCCAGCTTCACTGGGTCTGAGTTCTCCCACAATCCTTTTCTTCTCCTTTATGCGATTAACTACTCTGTGGGGCTCAAGTCAATTTGCTGGTTGCCTTGGGGTCGAGCACAGACTGGGACTTTGCGGGTTCTGAGCAATGCCTCCCTTGGATCTTGCTTGAGGTTTCTGAAAGGCACAGGGCATGGGTCTAAACCTGTTCCTTCTACCTGTGGAGGTGTCTCATCCAGCTGCCTGTCCAAGTACTCCAGCAGTGCCACCACTTCCTCCCCGCTGTCGGGATGCTGCTCGCGCACCCAGGCCTGCAGCTCCCTGGCAGGATGGTCAGGAACTGCTCCAGCACCAGCAGCTCCAGGATCTGCTCCTTGCTGTGCATGTCTGGCCGCAGCCACTGTCTGCAGAGCTCGCGGAGCCGGCTCAGCGCCTGGCGGGGCCCGGCTGCCTCTGGGTAGCGGAAAGCACGGAAGCGCTGGCGGGATCGGTCAGGCCCAGGACTGCCCAGCCAACTGGCCTCCTCTGCTAAGGGGGAGGCCTCTTCCTGTTCCACTTTCACCACTAGAAGCCCAGTCCCCCCTTCTGCAGATCGAGCGTTTAGGGCTGCCCACGCTCCGGGTTCTCTAGCCATTCTGTGCCAACTGGAGGCTCACGCTTAGCTGCAAGCTTGATCTGCAGAAGATTCTCGCAGGACGGGAATTCAGAATGAATCTGTCTCCTCCCTTCCCTCGTGTTCTGGGACACCCAAAGGCACAGCTGGAGAGGTGTCACCTACAATCCTGGCCTTTCCGGAGTTCTCTTCTGCACTCCACCCTAAACCCACAATAAATATTCTCAAGGGATGCTCCGGGGCAAATAAACTAAGTCCAGACTCTGGTGGAACACAGGAAGCATTGTGGTAACCCAAGCCACTTCCTGTGCCCTCTAGGATGCTCTTCTCTGTGGTTCTTTCCAAATTAACCCATTATTGCTGGGGAAAGGATAGTAGACCTTGAGCTACACAGGAGTATATGTTTAAGCACAGGAAGTAAGTTACCCGGGGTCTTTGGTTCTTTCTGATGTAAAGCTTGCCTTCATAGTTGTCACAATGCTGACACGAAAATTCTTTTGGCAAGTAGACTTTGCAGAATGGGAAATGCAGATAGGAAAAGGTAAGAAAATTGATACATCTTAGAAACCATGAAAGAAGCAAGACATTCACTTGTCTGCAGGAGCCTGTCTGTCCCTGGCTGCTCTTCCTGCTGCTCCCCTTTCTCCCTCTCCAGGCCAAACTACTTGAAAGAAAAATCTTCCAGACCCGGACTCTAGACCCTCTTCTCACCACTTCTTAAGATTCTATAGGCAGTAAAGACCCAGTATAGCCACTACTACAGCACCTAACAAAATAACTGGAGATTCCCAGCTCTTCCACAAAAAAGTTTATGCATTGCAAGCATCCAAGCTGCCTCTATGCACCTCCAGAAACTTTCTAGTCCTCAGCCTCAGGGACAACTCATTCCAGCTTCATTTCTGCCTGTTTCTCCACAGCTCTGGCTGACAGAGGTTAGATGAAGGCACTCCCAAACCTGAGAAAGGTGAATTGCCATCGAGTAAAAGAAACCCAATAGACATATCTGTCAGGTACCATGACAAACTTTACTTCAACCATGACTAGAGCCAAACAATTGTTGTGGTCTGTAAGGTGGTACTAGCTTCCTCCATCTTATATTCTTGCTGAGGCTGTTTCCAGGTTTAACTGGAATCTGATCTTGTGGTATCCCATGGAAAACTATACTAGGAACTGAAGATCAGAATGTCCTAGTTAAGTTACCTAAGCTTTGTTGAAATTGCTTATTTGTGCAGGAAAGTCCTCCAACTAAGCCTTTATCTTAACTGCCTGTTTGTGTGGAATCTCTCTGCAGCTGGCTAACTGCTTGTCTTAATTTCTCTTAAAATTTGCTTGCTTTGAACTGCTTGCTCTGTGAAGTCTCCACTATAGCTACTGAGGGAGATGCCTTGATGAAGTCTCTGCACTCAAAAACCCCATGTTCTGGATACTGGGGGCCACACTTAGATGCACCCCAACACTTGGGTGTGGTCCAGTTGTCTGGAATAAAGACTTTGTATGTACACTATGTCTGAGTGATCAACTCTTGTAACCTTCCCATAACACTGTAAAAAGATACACCTGAGACATTGGGGAAAACTAGAACTCAGTAATACTAAGCAATTATTGGGAACTTAATTGTTAGAGTGGTACTATCATTTCTATAAGATTTATTTTTATTAATGTGTTTGTGTAAATGCCATATGTGTGCTACTGCTGCAGAAACCAGACAAGAATGTCAGGTCCCCTGGACCCAGAGCTGCAGGCAGTTGTGACTTGAACTCGGGTCCTGTCATAACTAGGGTGTCTATTACTGTGATAAACACCATGACCAAAAGCAACTTGGGAAGGATAGAGGTTATTTGGCTTACAAGATCCAGTCACAGACCATTATGATGTCACGGCAGGAACTGAAGCAGAATCCTTAGAGGAATGTTGCTTACTGGCTGTTCTCCTAGTTTATTTGGATGGCTTTCATGTGTGTCCCAGAACTGCCTGTCCAGAGATGGTGACATCCACAGTGGGGGTTCTTTCACATCAATCATCAGTCAAGAAAATACCACACAGACTCGTCTACAAGCCAATCTAACGGGGGCATATTTTCAACTGAGCTTTACTCTTCTTAGATGACTCTAGTTTTGTCAAGTTGTCAAAAAAAGAAAGAAAGAAAGAAAGAAAGAAAGAAAGAAAGAAAGAAAGAAAGAGAGAAAAACTAACAAACACAAGTCCTCCATAAGAACAGCAAATGCTCTTAACTCCTGAGACACTTCTCCTGTCTCCCTGTCAGTTTTTGAACTTATTCAGTAGAACTTTACATTGAAATTCTTGTACAGATGGATGAGCCCATACAATGTCTGAGATTTGCTAAAGCGAACTTAAGGGAAAAAAGAAGGAAACAAATAAAACAACGCAAACATGGTAATTGCTGAAGCTGGGTGAGAGGCACATGAGGATCCATTGTAATGCTCTTTGTGCAGTTACATAAAAAAAAAAAAAAAAACATTCCATAGCAATTTCCTTTTAACTTAAGCAAAATCCTACCTTATTTCATTGGTGAGTAATTCAGTCTAAAAACTACTAAGTAGGGCTAGAAAGAGATGGGAAAGAAAATGGCAGTTCAGCCCGGAGTAAAGCCCCATTCTGGTTTAAGCTCTTATGATAGTTTTTAATCTTGTCAATTTGAATGGGTTCAGAAAAACTTAAGAGATTAATAAAATATACATGCTCTATACTGTGGTCAGAAAGGCTGTAACCCCAGAAACTGAATACTGTCTTGATGGATTCATTATAGGATGATATAACCAGGGTGAAGAAGAAGAGGCAGAGCCTAACTGGAGGAAGTAGGTCTTTGATGCTTTGCCCTTAGGGTCTATGGCTTTCTCTGTATCCTTCATGTATCTCTTTCTTTGCTTCCTAGTAATCTAAACCTTATTTCATTGGTGAGTAATTCAGATAGAGCGCCTGCCTCCTCTGCCAGCCACCATTCCTTTCCTGCTACAATGAACTGAAATCCACCTAAAACCATGAGCCAAAATAAATCTTTCCTTCCAAGCTGTTTCTATCAGGGATATTGTCACAGTGTCACACAATTCACTAATCTACACGAGGTATTAGTTACTTTCTCATAGCTATGATAAATACCTGGCAAGAAGCAACTTAAGAAAAGACACATCTAGACTCTCAGTTTGAAGGTAGCATCCATCATGGCAGGAACAAGGCAGCAGAAGCAACATGAAGTTACTAGGTCCTGTCTACATCCTAGCATATCAGAAAGCAGGGAAAGAGGAACTGTGGTGTCTATCTGCCTCTCTTTTTCTTTAGTCTGTGTGACAGGGCCACCACCCCCAATCACTGTGCTGCTTCTCTCCTCAGCCAGTCCTCTCTGGAGATGCTAGCACAGACACATCCAAAGGTGTCCTGGTTAGTACCACGAGTTATTTATTCATTTGGGAGGTAGGTGTGTATGCACACCCTTGAGTGTGTGTTCTTGACTGTGGATTTCAGACCCTGTGACACGCCGAGCTCCCGACCAGTGGGAAGAAAGACACGCACAACAGTTCCTTCCAACAGCAATTTACTCAGGCCTTGAAAGAAATGGGTGAGCCCCGGGGCGATCTGATGGCTCCCTCCTCTCCTAGGGTGAGCCTTATATCCCTGAAATGACGTCCCAGCACGCCACATCACGCCACTGCAAGCCATAGGCTCGGGCCCAGAAACGTCAGGTCAGGTGATTGCTAAGTCCTCCCATCTCTCCGCCCAGCCAGGAGTTGTACAGCTCTGGCACGCATCCGGCAGGCGCCATCTTTAGGGCGCACGGTATCGGTGTGGCTCTCCACAGTTCCCCCTTTTTTATTTTGTTGCAGACACAGTACGATCAAGCAAGACTCTTCATTAGGAGTCCAGCGATCAAGAACTGGCAAGCAAAAAATAAGTACACACTCTCCTGGGTGCAATGGGTTAAACCCTCCAGTGTGCAAGAGCTGTGGCACCAAATGTATCGGAACACTTCCCTGTGCAATGGACCTCAAAAGTCCTAAGGGTGCAAGGGCTGTTCTGGCAAATACTGGGAATGTTTAAAGCTTAACACCGGCCAACCACACCTGTGGTGACACTCCTTCATCAAGGGCATTGAGAGCTCGGACTACCAAGGCCATATCCCTGCGTCTGGCTCTCACCATACGGCATATGCAGAGCAGACACAACGCACTGGTTGCCATTAGGACAAAAGCCAGCACCCCTATTCTCGCCCATTCCTTCAAATGATAAACTGCTTGAAGGATCCACGAGGATAGTCCGGATGCCAGTGACATATCAACTCGGGTAGAATTAATGATGGTCTTGCATCAGGGAGTCAAACCCTTGGGACCAATTGCATGCTGGCTGTTGAGACAGAGCTTTAGACAAGTTAGCTGCTCGAGAGATATTATCATAAGGGATTGAAGTAACACACAAACCACTCAGTTTCCTGCACTAAATCAACTCTTTGATTCCAAAGCTTGAGCCACAGTAGATGAGCAACAATGGAATTTTAAAAAAAGTGAAAGAGAAAGGTTGGATTGAAAATTAAAATGTTTAAAACATCACCTCAAAATAGATGCTCAAAATAATGCCCTCATAAGCCTTTTGAAAATGTTCAGATGTTTCATAAAAAATAATGGTGACTTTATTACAGCAGTGCTCATTAGCACCACTGCTGTTAAAGGCCTACCAAGTTTCCATCAAAGACACCTATTTCTGAAGAGCTCACCACAGAAGATCACATTGGCTTAACCAGTTCAGTAGTGCACAAAAGGCAGTAAATCAGTCTTATCATAGGTTGGTGCTTTTTTTTTTTTTCCTTGTACTACATTATTAAAAATTTCTCATTGCATCTTCAAAATCCAACTGCTATAAAAGAAATCAAATCACCTCATGACTTAGAACAAAGTAGAGACATCTGCAGCTATCATGAAATTGCCACTTTTAATAGGAAAATATGATTCTTGATACAGAATCAAGTTATTTTCAATTTCTTTGCTTTTATAAGAGGAACATTATAAGCTGTACTAGAGTATGTTAGTAACTCCAGTAATTCTCAAAGAATAGTTACATTTCTTCAAAATCTATTCAGAAAACTATGTCCCTGCACCTTTAAAAATTTACCTTTTAAATGAGCTGAAAACTAAACTATACAGATACTTCAGGGGTATTCACTCTCTACTCAAACTTTTCAGAAAAACTGTTTCTAAAAATTAACAATGCAACTAGGCTTTCAGAGGACATGGTAGATCAAATCAACATGTTTTCACGTTGACTTGTTTTATAGGTCTTCTGAAATCCCTGCCCCTTTTTTCAACCCAAACTTCCTGATATAAATTCTTCTAAGTGTTTAAATATGTGCCATCTTAAAAGGAGGAAAGTTGACATTATTGTAAATGCACTTCTTTTTTCCTGTGACACAATTAAAAACCCAGTGTTATGTAAATTGGACTTAAAATAATCCCTGGTCTGAATTAGACTTTAAATCATACTATATTTGGTATGCTGCCTGTGTCAAGATTCTCTCTCTCCCTCTCTCTCTCTTTCTCTCTCTCTCACCAAGACACACACACATACAAGACACACATACACAGAGCTGCCGAGCAGAAATACACATACACCAAAGTTTCCATACTCGTCCCAAAAACGGGAACTTATACTTTCACTTTCCCTTTCTCTTACTGCTGCCGCTTCACTGCGAACCTTAATCGTCTCCTTCCGAGAGCTTGAAAAAGGAATTGGACCACACTTACCGGTCACTTACCAAGTGCTTGCCCTGATTGCTTGAAGGTTCTGGAACTCTATCCTCGAACCCGCTCTTTAACGAGACAGGTTCCCGTACGGGCCACCAATTGTGACGCGCCGAGCTCCCGACCAGCGGGAAGAAAGACACGCACAACAGTTCCTTCCAACAGCAATTTACTCAGGCCTTGAAAGAAATGGGTGAGCCCCGGGGCGATCTGATGGCTCCCTCCTCCTCCTAGGGTGAGCCTTATATCCCTGAAATGACGTCCCAGCACGCCACATCACGCCACTGCAAGCCATAGGCTCAGGCCCAGAAATGTCAGGTCAGGCGATTGCTAAGTCCTCCCATCTCTCCGCCCAGCCAGGAGTTGTACAGCTCTGGCACGCATCGGCAGGCGCCATCTTTAGGGCGCACGGTATCGGTGTGGCTCTCCACAAGACCCCATTGCTCTGAAGCTCACCAAAGTAGGCTAGACTGACTGGCCAGTGAGCCTCAAGGATTAGCCTATCTCCACCTCTCCAACATTGGGACTACAAGAATTTTTACACCAGTCTGTGGGGAAGTATACCATGAAAGATACCCTGGTCCTCGAATGAGCTAAGGCTGGCAGCTCTGGAGACCCTGAAGGGACAGGAGATGCTTCCCCCTCCTGGGCACCGAGCCCCTGTCACTCGCTGAAGGCCCCATAGATTTGTGGTCATCAGTCACTTAAGGGCAACACCCCAAGCCCCTCCACATGCAGATGAGGAAAAGGATGTGACTTGTGGTCACATAGACTCAAGACAAAGATCGCCATTCTAATGAGGTGCCTAGAGTCCTGGAGGGCTTAGCCAATAAGCTTTCCTTCCCAGGCATTCCTCCCTGCAAAAGGTATTTAATCTCAGGCCCACCCTGAGAACTGGGGTATGGTTTTACCCATCCACTTTCCACCATGGCAATAAATGATTTGGAACCACAAACTGTCTCTCATCGGGATATGCTGTGGGGAGCCATGAAGATGGCCTTTGCCTACTGAACTATTGTCTAATCTCCTGTAAAAGGCCTCTCTGCACTCCTAGCCACAACTGACACCAAACCCAAGTCTGCTGCCATCACACCAAGGACAGTCACCATGGGACCAGCTGGAGTTTCTCCCTTTTTCCCCCTGGCTCTGGGGTAGATCCAGCCTGCAGGCCCAGATTCCATTCGCAACTCTTCTGCAACTTCCAGTGGTGCCTGGGTGTCCAAGAGTCTGGGAAATCTATGGCCCCAGCCTCTTTGCAGGCCAAGGGACCCTCCCCCCCTCAAGCCAGCTCCAGCTAACCCATGTCTCAGACTGCATTTTTCCACCCCTGAGTGGTGTCCCGGGATTTTCCTACAGCCCAGCTCACACCAGTTCTGGAGATCAAACTCAAGTCCTCATCTTTCACAGCAAGCATGTTGCTGAGTGAGCTGTGCTGACACTACACTACACACACACACACACACACACACACACACACACACACAGACTCACACCTATACCTTAATCAAACAAATTAATTACCACACCAGTAATATCATTTAAGAACTGACCCCAACTGTGGATACCGTGAGATGTGTGGAAATTAATTCTAAGTAGGATTAATTAATCAAATAAGTAAATACACTAAAGATATTAAAACATTTTACTCTATTAGCAGCAGTGGTAAATATTGAAAATATTCAAAATGCATCCTGTAGTACTAGATTGAGGGTTGAGATATCAGTGTAAACCAAGGTCTCAGTATCTATAGTTCCCTACAGAAATAGGCATCCAGACATGCTGCTTAGGATAACAATGAAAGTAGGAAAGCAAGTGGAGCAGGTGCCTCCATCAGATTCCTTGTATGCTAGTTTGGGAAGGCACATTCTTGATTAATGATCGATGTGGGAAAGCCTGTACCACTACAGCTAGTATCATCCTAAGGTGGTGGCCCTGGGTTGTACAAAAATGCAAGCCAAGTGAGCCATGAGGAACAAGCCAGTCAGCAGTGTCCCTCCATGGTCTCTGCTTTAGTTTCTGATTCTGGGTCCAAGTGTCTATTTTTTAAGATTTTTTTTTTTTTACCACAGCCAAGGAAGTAAACTAAGATACCAGATACATACAACATACAACACGGATAGACAGACACACACATACATATGCACACAGCACACTGAAATAGGAGTCTTCCAAAGACAAGACTTTCAGAAGCCAACATATCCAGGAATGATTAGGATCCATATTTCTCAGTCCTTCCTTATTCTTTACTCTCTTGCTCTTCCTAAACCAAGGAAACCAAGAAAAAAGGCATCCTTGAGGCTTGAGTCTGTGAGTCTGTTCATCAAAGATCCTCTTCTGAATGTGCTGTCTCTGGAGCTAGGGTAGAGCCTGCTCAGTGAGCATGTACTCTTCCTCCTGGAGACCTGACTTAGATTACCAGTACCCACATCAGGCAGCCATAACCACCTATAAATCCAGCTTTAAGGAATCCAATGCCCCTGACTTCCACAGGCATCTGCATGGAAGTATTTACACATAACTACACAAACACACACACAAAGACACGTAATTAATTTAAAACAAAATATTTCTAAAGAAGATTCTGTGTTCTTACCCACCCCTTAGAGGAAATCATCTATTACAATGAGAATTTATTGGTTGCGTGTAATTTTAAAAATCACACTACCGCCTTTCCCGGAAGCTCAGTCCAGGCTCTGACATCTCTCGGTTCTCTTTGCAAAGTTCAGCTTAGCCCAGGACGGATCACAATTATCCCCCCACACAGGAAAGCCAGGAGCTGCTGTCTCAGCTCCATAGATTCCCTCTTGCCTTCTCTTTTGTAGCTCCTGGCTAGCTTCGCCAAGCCACCAACTACCACCCTGGCTTCTCTCTTTCTCTACCTACTTTTGCTCTACAGATGAAAACACTTAGACAGCTTTATTTTTTAAAGCTTGCCAGATAATACAGTTGTTGGACACAGAATCTCTTGTCCTAACCTTATCAGCTAGCTTATATCAGCTAGTGGTGGAGGCCTCTGGTTCTAGCTTCCACAGCACATGGTTATATCATGCTTCTCCTTTCAAAGCCTGGCCAAAAAAAAGCTCCTTCTCTTTTCTCAGTCTCTCTTTCTTCCTAGGACGCAGAAGTCCAATCTGTACCCTTGCCCAGCAATTTGCTCCATCTTTTTTTTTTTTTTTTTTGAAGTTAGCTCTTTACTTTTTTCTTTTATTTTTTATTGAATATTTTACTTACATTTCAGATTTTTTTCAGACAAAAGACATTATTAGAACAGTATGCCCTGTCCCATTCCTGTTGAGATTTCATTTTATTGTTTAGAAGTCCTAGTATCAGAGGTGGCACGCTTATAATCCAAACACTTGAAAGGTAGAGGTAGAGGTAGGAGGGTAAGGAGTTCAAGGTCAGCCTTGGCTACCTAGTGAATCTGAAGTCAATCTGGGTTACCTGAGACTCTGTCTCAACAACAACAACAACACAGCAAAACTAGACGGCTGAAGAAATGGCTCAGCAGTTAAGAGTACTTGCTGATCTTCTGAAAAACCTGGGTTGGCTCCCAGCACCCATATCAGTTATTACAACTCCCTGTAACTGCTGTTATTGGGTCTCCAACACCCTCTTCTGTATATACAAATGGTATATACTCACACAGATACATATAAATAAATAACCCCCTTTTAAAGACACGGGCACAGTGTCAGCAAAATATTATTTCTAACGTTTTACTTACCTTATTTTAGAGTTTTTCAGATGAGCCCTGCCTGCTACATTGTAGAGCCTGCTTCCATTTTCAGATTGCGGAACTATTATCTTACATGAAAGTTTGCTGTTTTATTTATTTATTTATTTATTTATTTATTTATTTATTGGTTTTTCGAGACAGGGTTTCTCTGTGTAGCCCTGGCTGTCCTGGAACTCACTCTGTAGACCAGGCTGGCCTTGAACTCAAGTTTGCTGTTTTAAATTATGGATGTAAAGTGCCTTCAGAAGGTAATTGCAAGTGACTGACTGTGGCAGAAATTTCCCTGTCCAATCTATTTGCAGTGGGAGGCCTGTGATTGAACAGGGAAAAGAGAAGCAGAGCTAGGAGTGGGAAGAGAGAGAAACGCAGGGAAGGAGAGGAGAGGGGAAGATTGAAGCTGATGTTAATGAGTGTGGCTTTAACCAACCTTTGACACAGATGATATGAAAAGGTTAAGATATTTGGGTTAATTTGTCTAATCTGTGTTGGCATCTTACCATTATCAATTGGCCTTGAAATTATTGTGTGGGCATCTTGAGATTTGAGAAATTGCTGATATACAAATCTGATTGGTTAACTACAAGCATTTAGAGTTTTGATCTGTCCGGTTATTAGCTATTGTGATATCTAACCTCAAGGATGGCGGTTATTGCATGGGGCTAGCCTAGTGCCGTGTAGGTGACGGGGTTGGCGGCATAGGGACGAGGCCAAGAGCTATGGAGGCCAAGAGTGGTGGAGGCAGCAGCCATGCCAACATCTCAGGAGCCACGGCCAGTGCCACAGAGACCGCCTACATGTGAAGAGCTTAGTGTGGGAACAGGCCGCCAGAGCTGGGAACAAGCAGTCGTCTTTTCTAATACCTCCCACTACAACTGATTTCTGAAGAAATGTCCTGAAAGAGAAACCTTGTAAACTAATGCGTCTATGTTAGCAGAAGTCTGTGACCCTAAGTAAAATAAGGCTCTGGAATTCACTTAGCTCAGAAATTTAAACTCAAACTTTGGTTCTAGAAGTGATTTGGGTTTTGCTTCCAATAGGGAGAAACAGGATTGTTTGCTAAGTCGCCAGCAACTGAGCCTTTGGGTACGAATACTCTACCTGTCGCGGCCCATACTGCCCAGCTTGGCGGCCACTGTGTTGCAGACCGTTCTGCCCCACGCTTTGGGGCCAAAATGTCGCGGACTGCTCTGTTGCTCTGGTCTGGTGTGTCGTTTATTGTCTCCTTATTGTACCCCTTATTGTCTCTCCTTATTGTCGCACTTCATGTCTCTCTTTCATTGTCTCTCTCATTGTGGGGAAGTCCGGGGTATTTATACACTTTGCCACGTGCCTTGCAGGTGTGGATATGACGTAAGCCTTACAGGTGTGGATAGCGTGGATAGCACGTGCGCCTTGCAGCTGTGGGCACTAAACAGCAAATCAAGATATGTGGGATAAACAAAATGTTTATCAGACTGTGCTTCAGCTGTTGTAGGCTGTTGAAAACGAAGTCTCATGTCAGGATATATGGCTCGAGATGGCTGCAAAGATGATAGCTGCTTTCTAGCCGCTTTCTGCCAAAAGTCGGCTCCCGACATCTACCAATACTAACCAGTATCCCCAACACTCTTCTACTTTTTGATGCAGAATGTCATAAGGTTGCTTGAGTTTTCTTAGTTATGGGATTGTAGATCTGCCACAGCACCAAATAGCTGACAAGTCCCATTGAGGCAGGTAGTCAGAGGAGTACAGGTAATAGGAATCCTTCACTAAGCAGAAAAGATGGAGGCAGGAATGAAAAAGAGTGGTGAGCCACATGGTGGTAAACCCAAGAATCTAAGAAAAGAGCTAACAAAACTCTAAGAGAAGAGATGGGTGTGTTCCAGAGTTCGGGGCCACTGAGGAAGACTGAAAGACCCAACCCAAATTTAGATTAAAATCAACGAATTTATTCTTAACTAATAGCAAGATGGACACAGTCTTATGAACAAATCCAGGAACATAACGGTAAGCATAAAGGTGGACATTACAGTTATTTCCCCTCTATGAAATCCACAGCTGTGTGGGAAAATTGCTTTGCTCCCTTAACTATCTCTTATTCCCTTACACAAGGATAGAGAAAACTGCTCATCCGCTTTCCCACAGAGATAAGAGGGTTTACAAAAGCAAATTATCTCATATCAGAGGCCCCATTCTTTCATTCTTATCTCATAGCAGTAACATCATTCTGTGGAGGATGCAGGCTGCTAGGAACTCATGGAAATTTTAGGGCAAAGATCAACAGCTATTTAAAGCGGCGCCTGGTCCAGAGTTAAGTTTTCTTAGCCATCACAGCTCTGCTTATGAAAACCTTTAATCTTGGCACTTGAGTGGTGAAGACAAAAGGATTAGGAATTCGGAATCATCTTTTGCTTGCTTAGCAAGTTCCAAGCCAGCTGGGACTGCATATGCTCCATTTAAAAATAAGCAGATAGCCTTGAGGTGGTGGCCAACGCTTTAATCCCAGTACTCCCGAGGCAGAGGCCTCTGGATCTCTGAGCTCCGCCGGGCCAGCCCAGGTCTACAGAGAGAAGGAGTTCCAGGACAGACTTGCCAGGGCTACACAGAGAAACCCTGTCTCAACAATACATACATACATACATACATACATACATACATACATACATGCATGCGCGCGCGCGCGCGCGCGCGCACACACACACACACACACACACAACCAGCAGAGGGACTCATTATAATGATAATTCCTTTTGTTTCCCCTGGGGTTCAATGAAAGGAATGTAAGTCGTGAAAAATGAAGTGAGTATCCATATTATCCATAATCCAGAGGCTGAAGAGGGCTCTTACGCAGCTCCGGGCCGCTTCGGTCACAGGCTCAGAGCCTGGGTACGAAATAGGGCTGCACGGGGCCACGCCGGAATTGACGGAACAGCAGCGGGGGCCAGTTCCTAGTGCGCCTGCGCGGTGTGGGGGTAGGGGTAGGCGGGAGCTGCGTGTTCTCTGTTGTGATTTCTGGACTAACCGTCGTTGATTCATTGAATGCGGCCCATGTCGCCTGTGCCACGATCTCGCCCTAATGAGGACACTCTGAGTTCTCAGAAAAAACGACGACGTGCCTCGGAGAGTCCACCGTCGGCGTTGCAGACTAGCCGATCCCCTCGGGGAGGCGGTTTCGGCTCCCAGGTCAGCGGGCCTGCGGGCCTCCAGGCTCCGCGGGGTGCCGAGGGCGTCCGGCCACTGCATCCCATCAGCCGCCCCAGGTCTGGAGAACGACCGCTACCGCTGGGGATCCGTACGCTTGCCTCCTCGTCCTCTCCCATCTGTGGTGGGTACCGTTACCACCACAACTATGCGGGAGACCGTTCGTGGGCTGAGGACCAGGAGAAGGAAAAGGAGGAGAGCTATAGGCAAAGGAGGCTGAAGGAAAGAGAGAGGATTGGAGAGCTGGGAGCGCCAGAGGTATGGGGACTGTCACCCAAGATTCCGGAGCCAGATTCTGATGAACATACACCAGCTGAAGAGGAGGTGAAGAATCAGAAGAGCAGCAGTTCAGATTTCACCAATGAAGAAAAAAGGACAAAGACCAGTCATTCAACAAAGAAAAAAAGAAAGAAAAAGCCTTCTAAAAGGAAGCATAGAAAATATTATGATGAGAGCAATTCAGACTCTGACATTCATTCTAGCTCTGATAGTGATAAAAAGAAAGTTAAAACCAAGAAGAAAGAGAAGAAAAAGAAACATCGGGCAAAACAACTCAAGAAGAAGAGGACTAAAAAAGAATACAATGACATAAGCTGCAAAGCTTCAGAAAAGGAATTGCCAGAAGATGCATGGATGGAACAGTCGATGAGTGCAGATAGCATGGATTTAATAGGCCCGGAAGCACCTGTAATACATACCTCTCAAGATGAGAAACCTTTGAATTATGGCCACGCTCTGCTTCCAGGTGAAGGTGCAGCAATGGCTGAATATGTAAAAGCTGGAAAGCGTATCCCGCGAAGAGGCGAAATTGGGTTGACAAGTGAAGAGATTGCCTCTTTTGAATGCTCAGGTTATGTCATGAGTGGTAGCAGACATCGCCGAATGGAGGCTGTAAGACTGCGTAAGGAGAACCAGATTTACAGTGCTGATGAGAAACGAGCTCTTGCATCCTTTAACCAAGAAGAGAGGCGGAAGAGAGAGAATAAGATCCTAGCCAGCTTTCGAGAAATGGTATACAGAAAGACAAAAGGAAAGATGACAAGTGACCACCTGTTTCTTTCACTGCAGGACGTTTAACAACAAAAGCTTTATATGACCAAAGTAACAGTAAATGGTTTGACCATTTATCAGTGCTATTGTGCCTACTGTGTTAGTAGAAAGCACTTCTTGAGATGTCATTAGAAATTTTTACAAACACTGCAGAAGAATAACTAAAAAAGTGACTGTCACTTCAGTTACTGATTTACCTCCCTTTAAAAAAAAAAAAGTGTCTTCTGTATCCTTCCGTGGTTTTTGTGCATATGCAAGTTTGTATTTTGCAAAATAAAAGTCAGTGCTACTAAACTGAAGAGTGCTTAGTCCCCATCTGCTACGGTGGAAAACCCCCCCCCCCCAACTACCCTCCAGGGGGATTTTACTTTTTGGAGTCTTTTGTCCCAGAAGGACAAAAAGGACATAAGAAGTTGAAACTATTTGGATTCAGTGAGCAGTGTTTGTTTGGACTGTAGTTAACAAGCTTGGTTAAAGAGATTGAATTTTATAACTGAAAAGTCTGGGAAACTGTTTCTAGCAAGTTAATATAACTTGGACCTTTTCCCCATCATTCTTTTCTGCAGCTCATTTTCTCTAAAGTAGTGCCCCTTGAACAAAAGAGCTGCCAAATCTCTTGAAAAAATTGTTTCTTTTTGAAGGGATTGGGCATTTGTCACTTTGACCCAATGCTGTTTCTTCATAAGATGAAAGTAGCACCAGGTGCTGTACATTGTAAAATTGAGATAGTATTGCTCTGTATCTGACCCTGTGCCACACTGTCCTCTGTTCCTACTTATCGCCAATGGGGCAGTCATGGGTTTGACCTAAATGGGATGCATATATGCAAATACCAATCATATAAATCCAATGCTAACAGTATCGTGGTAATCTGTTATATGTACCATTCTTGAAATTACTGATATAACTTTTATAACCACTTTCTTGAAGAGGTTAGTTCATTTTGATCATCAGAGCCTAGTTTAGTCTGAAAATAGATATATGTGTACTGTGTTTATCTGCAATCATTATGAAGTTGAGGTATCCCCTCCCAGAAGCAGTACTTGAAAATAGTTTCTTCACCACCTATATTTACTGAAAGCTACTGAAAGTTTTACCCACCAGTAACTTAATACAATCATACTGAAGTTGGTTTACAGTAGTTTACTTAGGGTGTCATTCATTTCCAGATTTTTATGCATTTCTTCATGGTTCTTTACTGAGTCCTATTGAAGTATTAAATGTCACTTTATCAATGAAGAATTTTTAAAACAAGATTGTCTGAGAATCACTGGATTTTCTGAAAGTTCTTCATTAACCATAGTGACCTCCCCTGACAGAGGAGAGAATAGCTCTCTGGCAGCCTTCCATTTTCTGAAGCACCAAGCCCATCTTTTCCAATCTTGTCTCAACTTCAAGCAGACTATAATAAACATCTCCCAAAGATCACTCTGAAAAATTACTTATTCTCACCATTTCAATGCCATTTTCTGTTTTCCATTTGTTTCACCACAGTGAGAAAAGTGGTTCCTAGTTACAGTTTCTCAAAAGCACCCGCCCTCAGCTGCCAGCACCCAGTGGGCACACCATGCTCCTCACCACAGTGGCTTATTTGTAGGCTCAGGGCACTGCAGGTAGAGGCAGTATGGAGGTTACATAAGCATGTGTGTTCTCTGAAAATATCTTGGGCAGAGAAGATAGACAACCAACAAACACTTGCTGCAGTTTTGAATTTTAAAATGTGTGTGTTCATGACACGTTTGTAAAGAAAACCTTGACTTTATTGGATGAATCCTGTTTGAAATGGACATAGGGTTTATCCATAAATCAAGAGAGAAAAGCAGAAGATCCAGGGTGCTTAAGTCTTCTGAAGGGTAGATTAGAGCCACCTAGAAATAAAAACACGTGTGGAGATACAGGGGATGAGATGGTTGCAGAGCATGGAAATCTCATTTCCAAGGAAGACCTCAGAGTGAGGTGCACGGAAGAGCTGAGATGAAAGGACACCTTCATTGTTGTAACTTGCTTTAGGTCTCCCCAAGGGTGGTTGAAGGAGACTGGTGGAAGCTGAGCTTGTACATCTGCATATTCCAATTTTTAGAAACTATACCTCACTATATAGAATGGTAGACACTTTTTTTTTTCAGTTAACAGTACATCTTGGAAATGTTTCTGTCTGTATAGTGTAAACCTAATTTTGACATGTTATTATAGTTTCCATTGTATTTAAGTATTACTGGATATAATGACTTAATGTCATTAGAAATGAACTCAAGCCAAAGAGATGTGTTGACTCGTGACATGGGGATAAAGAGCAGCCCTGATGGAGAGACAGCGGGTTAGTGGCCCAGGCAAGGGCAAGGGCAAGGGCAAGGACTGTGAAGGCTTTCGGAAGCAAGTTGTGGTCACTCCCTTTCATCAGCTGTGAGTACCAGCCTTGAAATAGATTTTCTCTGTATAAATATTTATTGGATAAAGAGGAAAGCAGTGTTTCGCATGTTGTAAATAAGTGGATAAATCTGTAATTGCCCTTAGCCACTGACACCATAGAACTTATGATCTACTGTGGTCAAACTTGAAAAAGGTTAAATAATTACAAGTTGCAGCACACTATGGGGGAAAAGGCTATAAAGTCTAAGAAATCGGCTTTTCTGGGACAACTAGTGACAAGCTAAAGGTCACACGTAAGGTCCATGCTTTGGTTTGAGTAGGTACTGCTGTGGTCTTTTCTATCATGATTCATCGGGTCACAGACCAACAACATTCTAATTTCCCAACATGCTTTATATCTTTGTTTTACTGGTTGAAAGTGGTTTTTTTTCCCTTTTTCAAGAGGAAGGCATCTTTTCCGTTATTTCCGATTTTGCAGTTATTTAATATGAAGTGTTCTCTCTGGTGTTTGGCTGTTTTATATGGAGGATGCTGTTATAAAAACTCTTCAAGTAACAAAAAGCTAACTTCTTATCAACTGTTTTGCAGACATTTCTCTTCTTTTTACTTGGTTTTCTGATCTTTGTCTTTCTCACTTGAGAAAAGGGGCCATCTGAGCAATCCGGCTTCTCAGTGTGCACAGTGGTTCTTGTGCAGCCTGCTCACCTGCCATCAAAGAGTGACCTGATGGGTACATCTGCCTTTAAAAAGATGTGTAATTTGATTGTATATCCCATTTCCCTCAGGAGGCTATGATATAAAGAGACAGCAGCTTTTTCTTTGAAGTGATTTTTCATGGAATAATGGAACTGTGGGTTGTAGAATAAAAGTAGGACAAATTCTAACATTTGAAGAAATCATTAGAGTCGCCTCCCACCTACACACACATTAACTTATAATTGTACATTTTAACACACACACACTCCCCCACACCCCGACACCCCTTTTTGAGGCAGGGTTTTGTTATATAGCCCAGGCTTACCTTGAATCTTGAACTTACTCTGTAGCCCAGGCTACCCTCCAACTCAGAGGTCACCTGGGGTTATAGGCATGGATCACATGCTTGACTTTAGAATCAGGTTATTAGCAAACTCCACTGATTCCGGAAGTTTATCAATTCTCCAGTATTAAACAGAGTTTAGTTGGTATGGAAAAAGTTAATTAGTGCCACAGCTGCTGATTAACTTATAATTGTACATTTTTAAGCATAATTTTCTCATCAACCATTATGTATAAGTTCACAAAATTACAGTACTTCATAAAATATGAAAATCTCACATAAAGAGGTCCTAAAATAAGTATTTTTGTGATAGCTCTGTGTGTGTGTGTGTGTGTGTGTGTGTGTGTGTGTGTTTGTGTATGTTGTTTGGTTGGGTTTGGGCATTTTTCAAGGCAGGGGTTTCTCTTTCTCTGTATATCCCTGGCTGTCCTGGAACTCAATCTATAGACCAGGCTGATCCTGAACTCAGAGATCCATCTCTCTCTGCCTCCTGAGTGCTGGCACTAAAGGCATGTGCTGCCACCACCTGACTCTCTCTCTCTCTCTCTCTCTCTCCTCTCTCTCTCCTCTTCTCTCTCTCTTCTCTCTCTCTCTCTCTCTTCTCTCTCTCTCTCTCTCCTCTCTCTCTCTCTCTCTCTCTCTCTCTTCTCTCTCTCTCCTTTCTACATCTCTAGCACTGTGTTGTAGAAATGGCTCTGTGATTAAGGATACCATCTGTTCTTTCAGAGGACCTGGAGTCAGTTCCCAACACCCACATGGATGCTCACAGTTGTCGATACCCCCAGTTAAGGAGATCCAGTGCCATCTTCTGTCCTCTGCAGACACCAGACACAAACATAGTGCACACATACATGCAAGAAAACACACAAGATATATTTTTTAAGTATATGTAACACAAAGATATTTCTGATCCTTAACTATTAACAGCTTGGTAAGAATTGAACCTGGTAATACACACGTGCAATACTAGCATTCAGAAAGCAAAGTGTCACAAAGTTCTCCAAAAAATAGATTTGGCAAAATTCCTTTTTTATTTTTTTTTACATTCATTTATTTTCTACGTGCATATAAGTTTTTGTTTTATTTTGTTTGTATTTTGTTTTTCCATCCAAAAGTGGATTTCAGGTATTAAGTTCAGGTATGTCGGGCTAGGCAACAAGTGCCTTTGCCTCCTGAGCCATCTTGCTGGCCCAGATTTGGCAAAATTCTTGTCTTTGGCCTGTGGTGGGCAGACATTATAAGAAAGCCTGCTTTTCCAAATTTATCCCTGCTGCTTTCCTTCCACAAACCAGTTCCAAAGGCTCTGCACCCCTCCTTCAGGAACAGGCACAGCAATCTACACCTCATTTTCTGTCCTAGTTAGATTTGCATGACTGTGACACAATGCTTGTGACAACTTAAAGTAGGGAAGCTGCATTCAGGCTCACTTTCAGAGACTTTAGGCTGTGACAGGCAGGGCATCATGGCGGGGACAGGTGTCATTGTTAGTATTCGGTCTAAACTCCACCTCCACAGTTACCTGGCAACTGCCAGGTAGGCCTGACCCACTATAAAAGGGGCTGCTTGCCCCCTCCTCACTCTCTTAATCTCTTACTCTCTTACCCTCTCTCTCTCTCTTACTCTCTTGCCTCTCTGTCCCCTCCCCCCTTCCTCTCTCTTCGCGTGGTCATGGCCGGCCTCTACTTCTCTCTCTCTCTCTCTCTCTCTCTCTCTTCTCTCTCTCTCTCTCTCTCTCTCTGCCTCTACTACCCTCCTGGCTCCCCTCCCCATGCCCTCAATAAACTCTATTATATATTATACCGGTGTGTGACTGATCCCTCACGGGAAGAGATGCCTCTACATGGGCCCACTGAGACATCCCCTTCCCCATACCTCTCCACACACCCACAGAAACATACTCTATTTGTCTCTTTATCTTTTTATAAACACTTCAGTCATTATGTTCACTTCATAGCAGTCAGGAAAGAAAAACGAGCTGAGGTCCTCATATTCCCTCAAGAGCGTGCAAGCCCTTGGTGACCTGGGTTTCTTCCATTAGGCTCTTCATGAAAGTTTTAACACAACCCAACAACAATGCAGGCTGGATATAAGGCTTCAAAATGTTAGTCTTTGAAGAACAAAATACAAACCCCTGCGTAGTCTAACAATCTCAGCTAGATTTTTATGGGGGTGTTTCATACTTTACCATTAACGGGAAGCTTGGGTTGACAATTCATTTTTTATATACAGGAAGTGTCCCCCAGTTCTTATTTTATTACTTCCTCTTTCGGTCAGAAATGCATACTGGTTTACTAAAATCGTTTTTCAAAATTCAGAGAAACGGGGGCCAGGGAAACCAGTTCAGTTGAGCGAATTGCTGCCTGAGCATGAGGACCTAAATGCAACCCTAACAGTGGCATAAAGCCAGCCATGGTGGTGAACTTGTGAATCCCAACACTAAGGAGGCACATCCCTGAGGCTGCCCGGCTTAATTGGCAAGCCTTGGGACTTTAGAAACAATTACAGAATGTGTTTCTAAGAACAAAGTGAATGGCTCCTGAAGAACAACATCTGAGGCTGACCTCTTCTCTCAGTATGTACACACACCACACAGAGGGAGGGGAAGGGGGGGGGAGAAACACAGAGAGAGAAACACAGAGAGAGAACAGAACAGAAAACATTACTATAGTGTGGTGGTGTGATTGGCAGTGTGGGGTAGTACCTGGGAGATTTTTAGCTGTTTGAGAATTATTTCTGTGGTTCTGAGTTCTACTTCCTCCCTCAGGGTGTTCAGACCATGTTGGACTGCAGAGATGGAAAAAGAAAAAAAAAAAAAAAAAAAAAAAAAAAAGGTGGGGTCTGCAGGAGCCTGAACCAGCTGAGAGCGCTGGCGGGCAGAGGCCTTCTCAAGGATTTTAGTGTTAAAGATTATATTCAATGAAACAGCTCTCTTTTATGATATTCAATGATTCAGTGAAACAGCTTGTGCACATACATCTTATTTGGTGTGAATCAAGGGCTATATTCATTAACCTTGGATAGTGATAAGAGGTTCTTAGAGTGAGGCTTAAAAGTTCTGGGAATACCTCATTTGCACAGAGAGGCATTCCAAGAATCCCAGGTCTTTGCTGAGCAGGTTCTTATCAGAAAGGAAGAAGTTGAACCTGTAATTTTGCCAAGGACTATACGGCATTCCTCAGGTAGAAGATTGGGGGTTGGGCTCCCCAGATCAGGCAGAGAAGAGGAAGCCTGCCCCACTTCAAGAAAACGGAGTCCTCCATTCCTCACCAAGCTCAGGAAAGCAGTCTGGACATGGTAGACTACAACCTTAGTATCAAGGTGCAACATCTCCACACTGACTCCAAGTTGAATCTTCACAGAGTAGAGAGATAAAAGACTCTAGCAGTTGGCCTCTGACCTCCATATGCATGTTGTGGTTCACATGTGCACACACACATAAACAAACACTTGTATAAAACACACATTAAATAAAGTGGAAAGACACAGGGCCATCTGACTTGGATGATCCCACAAGAGAGACTGATCTCTGAGCTCCATTTTTGCTGTTTTACCTAACTGGGGAGGCACTCAGGCCCTGCCTATCCTCTTCTCAAGGCTGGTACTGGGTAAGGCCAGAGGAGGAAACTGGGTACCAGCACTGTTTCTCCAGCCATCAGACACTAAGACAACTGAAATTCAATTCGAATTGGGCAGCAACATCTGGAAAGATATTGGAGATGCATTCTCAATGGCTTTTGAATGGGGGTCCCAAATCTAGGACTACACATATTTCTGACAGTACAATAAAAATCCAATGAAGCCCATGCAAATTCCTAAAACAATTTTATGAGTTGTATCAGAAATTGCCAATATGGATCCTGAAGCCCTGGAAACTGTCATGATGGTGAGAATGATCTGTTTCACAAAGCATCTCTGACATTAGGAAGAAATTCCAAAGTAGGGAAGAGTGTGGGCATGAGCCCTCTTTGTTGGTAGACAGTGTGTAACAACCAGGAGCTCAGTAAGAGTCAGACCTCCATTGTCTTCCAAGAAGAAAGGACTTTGGGAATCTAAGGAAACAGCAGTAAGGCTTTAGAAGTTCTTCATTGCAGGGCCAGAGAGATGGCTTAGTGGTTAAGAGCACTGGCTGTTCCTCCCAAGTTGGATTCATAGCACCTACATGGTGGCTCACAACTGCCTGTATCTCAGGGAATCTGATACCTTCTCCTGACCTCCCTGAGCACCTAGCAGCAACTGATACACAGACAGGCATGCAGATAAAATACCTACACACATACAATAAATAATCATTTTTAAAAACTTAAAGATCTTCAGCAAGCCTATTGTAAAGTCAATCATGAAGAGGTGGGTGGATGTGAAACAAGGCCAGAAAAGAAGAAAACTAAAATCCCTAGTTGCCCAGGAAGCTAGTTGACTCACAAATTCCTCTATAATACAAATTCCCAGATACCACAAAGTACTGCTAATTAATTTTTTCCCAGAAGACCAGCAGCATCTGCAGGTTCCTCAAGAACAGTGGTTCTCAACCTTCCTAGTGCTGTGACCCTTTAATCCAGTTCCTCACTTGTGGTGACCCCCAACCATAAAGTTATTTTCATTGCTACTTCATAACTGTAATTTTGCTAATGGTGTGAACCATAATGTAAATATTTTTGGACACAGAAGTTTGTCAAAGGGGTCATGACCCACAGGTTGAGAATCAGTCCTTTACACCACTCCTGGTGATTCACTTTGAAAGAAGGCTCTGTTAGGTATGGCCTGATGAGATCCCAACTGAAATAAATCCTGAAGTCTAGGAATCTGAGGAGCTAACTAAGATCCAATGGAGACAAAAAAAAAAAAATCTGACTGGTAATTCAAATTTTCTTTTTTTCTTTTTTTTTATTCAATATTTTATTTATTTACATTTCAGATGCCATTCCCCTTCCCCATTTCCCCACCCATTGATCCCCTATCCCATCCCTCCTTCTCCTTTTTGCCTTTATACTGTTTAAATTACATGCAAGTATTAAGGTCAGTTCTAGGTTGAGGAACTAGCAATACAATAGATGCAAATAGTCTAGGAACAAGGAAGATAATCAAAGAACATGCACGACAATAAACAGAGTCCTGTGATCACTCCTGTGATCACTATTTCTAAGGGATTATCAGGATGATCAAAATATCTGAGCCTACTTCCCTGTCCTAGCCCAAAGTCATTTTCATGCCTAAAGCCTACTTCTTTGTTCTAGCTTAAGATTTAGATTTCTGCCTGAAATTACTTTGTTGTTCCAGCCCAATGTCCGATTCTTGCCTGCAGTCCATTTCCTTGTCCTTGGCCTATGTCAGATTCCTTCCAAACAGCCCATTTCCTTGTCCTTGGCCAATGACAGATTCCTGCCAGGCAGCCCACAAAGCTTTCCACGTCTCCCCCTTTTTATTGCATAAACCAGACTGAGACTGTTCTAGGCCATTCTGACAAGAAAGCCTTCCTTACCCGTTGTAGAATATGCATTATCATAAGCAATGCACTTCTGTGTTAGGTTGGTAAGGCTCTGTGCAGAATCTTACCATCCTTGGCTTGCCAGCCTGTTAAATTAATAACTCTGTCTGGGGGGTCCATTATCAGTTTCAAGTCATGTACTTTGGCTGCTAGCCTGTTGGTATAGTTAGAGACAAGCTTTAACATGATGGGCAGGAATAAAAGTATTCCCAGGACAAGAAGAGCTAGCATGACCAAGCTATATATGCCATTCCTGAGATTTGGCTAAAACGGAAATATTGACCTCAGGCCATGGGTAACTTTATCAGCATTATCTGAAGCATCAAAGCTCAACAGAGCAGCATTTTTTTAAATTCATAATCTCACTATGCAAAGTTGGCACATCCAGAGAGGTGTTGGGATTATGCCAAATACCCTACAGGTGTCTTTAAACTTTTTTCTAATTATAATGGCACTCATTGTAAATTTTAGATGTAACACTACTCTGTAATAGTACTACACACTGTAATAGTAATAGTGTAAACACTATTTGTCATGACACTTGGGATGGCTCCTAACTCTTGAATCCTGAACCTTCTTCAGATAATTTGAATAGGTTATAGAGCATCATCCGTTGTTCCAGATACCTATATAAATCCTTTTGTATACTCAATACATTAGTAACATTTTTTTTGTTAGATGGTTAACAAAAATAGTTGTCTTAACTCCTTGTGTCAATGCTATTGCAAAAGCAGTGGTGCTAGCAATTAATGAAATTAACGCTGTTATACCAGCAATAATCAAGCCCGCTACTCTTTTGCTTCTGCGTAAAGCTTAACTCACTTCTTCCAGCACTTTCAAGCTTTTTTTAAAGAATCAAGGTTTTCTAATACTCAGGGCAGTAAGACAAAAGCTGGTTGATAAACCCCCATAACAGATATGCCAGGTTTCAACACACTAACACAATTGAAAATTATACAGTCAATGCAACTTACAATAAATACTGTAGAAGAAACAAAACCAATTTTAGATTGACAATTACAAGAGCCTTAAAACATGAACTAACCCTTGTTTGAAATCCAGATCCTGTTCTAACTTTATCTCTTGCTATCATAACATCATAGTGAACTACAGCTAACTTTCAAATATGTCTCTGAAAATGTCCAGATCCAGCCTTTCAAGTGTAGACAGTTATTTCCAATATTGGATTGATTTCTAGACCAGTACATGATTGAGTCCTAATAGCTGGTCACCTTTAAGAAAAAAAAACAAACATTATAACTTCTCTTTTTGATTCTCTGTCCCACAAGGTCTAAAAACTTGAGGCAAGGCAGCTTGTTCTATCTGAAATATAGGCATATACGAAATAAGAATTTTTAGGTTAAGAGCACCCCAGGGTCTAAACCACCAGCCTGGGAGCACATAGGGAGGGACCCATGACTCCAACTATATATGTAGGGGAGGGTGACCTTGTCAGGCATTGGTGGGAGAGGAGATTCTTGGTCCCATGAAGGACAAACACAGAGTGGGGGGGGGGAATGTAAGGGTGGGGAGGTGGGAGTGGGGGGGTAGGTGGGGGCACAGCCTCATAGAAGCATGAGAAGGGGGGATGGGATAGGAGGTTTCTGGGTGGTGGGGGAAGTGGGGTAAGGGAATAAAATCTGAAATGTAAATATAATACCCAATTTAAAAAAAAAAAACAAAAAAAGATTTTTTTAGGTTAATTTCTGAAATAGGACTTGTTGGTAATATACTCATGTATTGCCAATAATATTACTCATATAGAATCCCCTGTCTCATGAGTACATTTATATAAGACATGCAGGAAATTCTTAATATTTTGCTAGTTATATACTCTGCTATTTTCAGCCAGTACAGTCTGATGAACCACAGTCCCTGGAACTCCTCAATTTTTTATTACTAGAATTAGAGGATTCTTTTCATCTTTGAATGGCTGGAACCAGACTTAACAGTTTACAATTCTAAACTGTACAGATGTTAGAATTTTGGAGGATTAAATGGCCTAAGGGTGTGGTTTAGAATTTAGAATTCAATGACATTTGAAGAGAAGAAGGATCAAGATGTGCCAACTTTCTTCCTAAGTGTGTGTGTGCTGCCGCTGCAGAAGGTCAGAAGAACCACTGGATGCCCTAGAGCTGGAGTTGTAGGCTATAATAAGCTGAGAGCCTAACTGTGGTGAACTGGGTCCTCTAGAAGAGCAGCAAGGCTCCTCACATCTGGACCATCTCTCTGGGTTAAGATTTAAAAGCCCTAATATTGAAAGGAGACATGCTGCAGCAGGATGCCAATGACTTTCAGGTAACTGGAAACTAGGAGACTTTAAACTATTTACCAGGACTATTAGCCTGCAAGGCCCAAATCTGTCAGCAGGCTGAGAAATTATTGGGTTTCTTCCTCTAACCTGGAAAAAGGAGCCTGCTTGAAAAGAAGTAACTGACAATTAGACAAATGGGGAACAAAAATCTGCAATTCTCAGGCAATGAACATATTCCTGGGCTACTGTAGAATTTTATCCCAATTTTTGATCTCACGGCTAAGCCCCTTTATGAAGTTTTGAATAGACCCAGAAATATTTATGAGTTTTGAACTTTTGAAAGGGGATTTGACATCTGCTCCTACTGTGGGGATTTTAGGCTTGCAAAAGTCTTTTCAGTTACATGAAAAGGGTGGAGTTCTATTGTGTGTTCTCACTCAAATGATTGGAGATAAACCTCAAACTATGGACTATTTATCAAAGTACATGGCTAATAGGGGTGAGGAGGATGATAGGGGACTTTGTGTTCGACACTATAGGAAGGACTTAAATGATTTGTTTGTTCTGAGTTAATCTGCACACAAACCATCTTAATGCCAGGTTTATTATGAGTTAACTTTACACACCATTGGCTTAAAGGACTGTAGAGCACATAACTGACACCACCAGACATTAGCCAGACTAAGCTCTGTTAGCTGCCTAGGTTCGAAGTCAAAACAAGATAAGCATAAGATAACAAAGTTAACTTCTGCAGCAGCAGCAGCACCAACACACACACACACACACACACACACACACACACACACACTTTAGAAAGAA
Organism: Arvicanthis niloticus; assembly: GCF_011762505.2. NCBI lineage: Eukaryota > Metazoa > Chordata > Mammalia > Rodentia > Muridae > Arvicanthis > Arvicanthis niloticus. Next base: position 9,388 of record NW_023045108.1, on the reverse strand, counting down.
AATTGTCACATCTTGACCCATCTTCTCTTCAAAGATCATGGAATTTTAAATTCTAAACTCCACACTCAGGCCAAACAAGATAAAGAAGGCACCGATAGGAGATTTGGAACTTGGTGGAGAAAGGGTGGGGGAAATGAAGAATAAACTTGAGCATTAATTATCAACTTTGGTTCTCTAGAAAACTGATGGTTTGAGATGAGGTATTAAGGTGACTTCTTTGGAGTGGTCATTTTAGATCCAATTTACATGATCATGCCAGCTTTTGGCTAAAGCCTAACCTAAAGATTCAATTTCTGTGTCTGTTTGTTAGTGGCTGTGATTACAGCCCGAGCTTTGTTATTCTAGTCATAGAAATGACGTCTGTGTGTGAAAACAGTCAAATGAAATGATCTGTTTTATGTAAACGAAATGTTTCAACTTGGACCCAGTCAGGACACCACCGAGTTGAGTCCTGGTCCTCCCATTTTCCTAGAGCGGAGCCGGAAGCTACTGGGCTGGAACACCGACTTTGAGAGACGTGTGACTGACCCTGCGGCCAGGGCGGGAGCACGTACAGCGATCGGGTTCCAGCGGAGAGAGAACGCAAACTTGGGGCTGTCGAGCGGCAGGTCTGACTGATACGCAGAAACTCACCACACCTTGGAGCTGGGAGAACCAGAAGCTGGTGCGTGACAGAAGCTACGGGGCATGGGAGAGGGAGGAGGCTCAGGACGTAGTTGTTTGGCAGTTCCTGCTGTTGCGCAGGCTTATTCTGGAACACACCGTGTAGCTCAAGCTGACCGCAAACTCCAGAATATCTCCTGCTTCAGCATTCTAATGCTGTTATTGCCAGCACTCCTGGGTTCTGTTGCTTTTATTTTGTTGTGATTGTGAGGGGTTTTTTTTCCCTTTTCTTTCTTTTTTTCTTTTCTTTCTTTCTTTTTTTTTTTTTTTTTTTTTTTGTGTGTGTTTTTTTGAGAGGGTTTCGTGAAGCCCATGTTGGCCTCATGTGGCGGAGGATACTCTTGATTTGAACGCCTGTTTATCTTCCCACCTCCGAGCTCTGAGCTCATAAGGTGGCGCTGCCACACGTGGCTTCTGCATGTTTAAGTAGTTAAGTAATTATCACTGTAAGTAAATAGAATATTTGAGTAGATAATCCAAAGTAGATGGGTAGACGTAGGCCGCTTTAAAAGGCATACGTGAGAGAACAGAGAATATAGAGGGCCTAAAGCTGGAGCTTGTCTGTCTTATTTACGGAATAAAGAGAGCACCAGAGTATTTCCAGCGCAGTGAATAAGATTTCCACAAAGGATAAGTACGCGGACAAAGTGGGCATTTGGTTTGTGTGAGTAATTTGGTCTTGGGGTGAAAGAAAGAAGGACATACTGTAACAGGTTTTGTAACTGGACATCCATGATGTGGATAGATTGAAGGATGGGCAGAAATGAAATCAAGAATGGGTTGCAAATCAAAGTTGGGTGCAATTAAAAACCTGCATGTGAGCATAGGGACTGACTTTTATAATCTTAGCACTTGGGAGGAGAATTGCCCATTGTTGACTAGGGAGTGAGATCCTTGGGAAAAAGGAAAACTGGCAGGAAATCTGGCAGGAAATGGAGACTGACTGCTGTGATAGCTGTGGCTAGGTGGATCCATAGCTTTTGCCTCTGGATCAGATGCACTCACACAAGAGAGAAGGAAAAAAATAAATTCACAATTTTGGGTCTGTATAATTAAAAAAAGGAGTGGGGGGATCAAAGGTAAGTTCAGTCCAGTGTTGGTGGCGCTCGCCTTTGATCCCAGCATTTGGGAGGCAGAGGCAGTAAGATCTCTGTGAGTTCAAAGCCAGCCTGATCTATAGAGCAAATTGCAGGACTAGCAGAGCTACACAGAGAAAACGGGAGGGGGGGGGGGGAGCAAAAAAAGAAAACAAAACCTGAAGATTAGCTTTGAAACCTGTGTAAAATCATAAATTCCTCAACTCACCAAGTTTCGTCTGTAGTGTAAGATTGGAGGTGGCTCTTGGGTGTTGTGGAGATTGAGTGAGCAAGGGGAACACAGGGGTGGGGGGAGCAGCTCTGTTGGCTTGTTGGTTGTGACATGAGCTGTGACTAATCAATAAGAAGACAAAGTTTAAGGGTTTTCGCTGTAAGAGCGGCATATTTAAGGAACCAAGAACAAACAACAACAAATGTAACACAAGTTTGGTCGTTAAAGCATAAGAAAGATTTAGACCATATTACATGTGTTAAACTTGATGGTGATGGCAACTCACTGTATGCGGCAGGCTTCATTTCCCCCTTAGGAAGATCTGAGATGTTGGAAATACTTGGTGTCAGGAAGACCAGCTTTAGAGCAGTGGTTCTCAACCTTCCTAATGCTGCACCCCATTAATACAGTTCCTCGTGTTGTGATCTCCAACCACAAAATTATTTTCATTGCTACTTTATACCTGTAATGGTGAAGCTGTTGTGAATTGTAATGTAAATATGTTTGGAGACAGCTTTGCCAAAGGAGTCACAACCCATAGATTGAGAACCACTGAATTCAAGTATTCTGAGTGGGAAAGCAAGCATGTCATCAAGAAAATATAAGAAGAGTATGTATGAGGGATATGAAGCTATAAAACCAAAAGAACTCAGGGCTGCTGGAGAGATGGCTCAGCAGTTAAGAGCACTATTGGATCTTCGAGAAGACTCAGATTCAAATCCCAGCACCCACAGGGCAGCTCAACCACTATTAACTCCAAATTCAAGAGATCTACACCCTCTTCTGGCACACATGTGATGATGCACAGACATACATGTAGGCAAAACATCCATACACCACATTTTTTAAAAAAATATACATACACACACACATACATACATATATATATACACACACACACACAATATGAAAGAAGGCAGGGAGAAATGGTCAGTCTTCTGGCTTAAATGTCAAGGTAGCTGGAGCTCCTTGACAAAGTCAAGTTAAACTACCGTGTGTATGTATATATATTTAATCACTTTGTAGAACTGAGTCACCACTAATTTTTGTGCTATGCCTGTATCAGAGCTCTTACTGCCTTTAAAAAGAGATTTGTTTTTAAATTATTTATTTATGCCCAGGTATGGGCACTCCAGTACAGTTGTTCTTGGAAGCCAGAAAGGTACTCAGCTCTCCTGGTGTTGTAGTCACTAGTGTTGTGAGCCACCCAGAAGGGGTTCAGGGAGCCTCACTGTAGTCTCTGAAAGAAACCACAGAGCCATCTCCTCAGCCCCTTTATGAGATACATTTAAAGAACTAGGACCAATTTTTATATTGACTTTGGTCAACAGATGTCTAAAAACAGATTTATTAAAATGAAAACATGACAGTTGAAAGATTGGGAAGAGGATTATTGTGTGTGGCGCGTCGTGATGAAATCCATTGTTGTACATAGTTAATAAATGCTAATTTTAAAAAGAGTAGGAAAAAAACCAAGGATTTATTACAAGGAGTACCTCATGATTATCAAGTCCTAAGATCTTCAGAGAGAATTAGCAAGCTAAAAACAGAACTGCAAATAATTTCATTTTAGTGCAAGCCAAACAGACCTGTGGCCCACAAAAGCTGGTTATTTAGTTCAAGTCTGAAGGCAAGAGACTTAGGATCCAGAAGAACTGAGTTCTCATTTCAGAGCTGAAGGAAAAAGTAAAACACTAGTATCTGACTTGAAAGCTACTAGAGAGGAAGTCTTACTCTTCTTTGTGAGCGGATGAGTCCTTTTGTTCTCAGATCTTCTATTGATCTGGCGGCAAGGCCTACTCCGTTATGAAGGCTAGCCTGTTTTAACTCTGTCTTAGACAGTCTATTAACTTAAATATTAAATCCAAAATAATTTTGATGAAATATTTTCACCTGTGTCTCACGGTGACTTATAAACTAATCACCACAGTACCAACCTGATATTTTCTGACCAATAAATATCACTTCCTTGAACTTTCTCAAGCCTCTATCAATAGGTCATGCTGCTCGGAGCCTCTCACATCCTTACTACTTGAGAGGTAGGAATGAGAGGGTTGTTTCAGCTCAGACCACATCACAAATACTAGTAATGGCTTTTAAATTTAATTATTAGGCTGTAAGCTTCCTAGCCCAGCTTCTGGAGTGTTGGGATATAGACCTGAAGTATCATCTCTGCTGTAAATGTCTGGTGTTTGTTTTTAATGCAAGCATCAGATTTCAAGTGTTTCATCTAGCTATGTCTCCTTAATCTAAAACAGTAACCTCCAAATAGACCTTTTTTTGCTTTTTTTGCTTTGGGGGAATTAGATTCATGTCTGTTATATAGATGGACTGAGTTCTGGATTTCTCAGAAAGTTTCCTCAGTAAATTCATGATAAATAATATTTATTAAAAGTGTTCCATAGGTAATAGGGTACTTGGCATTGGTGCCTTACTATTGATGCTGCTACACTTGGTCATTTGGTTACACTTGCAACTGCCAGATACTTTTATTTTTCTCTTTATTGATACACAACAGAGTAGTTAACACGAGAACATTCTGTTCTTCCCTCGTCACCCAGTGGTTTTAGCATTCATTTGTGGCTCTCAACTGAATCATTTGAGAGTTTTATCTATTTCAATTTCTAGTTTGGGTGGCAACCTGTTGAGGACCACTCTGCCCCATGTTGGGGGTCAAAATGTCCCAGACTGCTCTGTTGCTCCAGTCCTAGGGTCAGGGTCTAGCAAGAGAGAGAGTGGAGGGAAGAAGAGGAAGAGACTTGAAGAATAGAGAGACAAGCCAGAGGGTCTGTAGTCAAGTCTTGTTTACTGTCTTATATTCTCTATCTTATTGTCTCCTCCTTATTGTCTCCTTTGCAAGGAAATCCTGGGTATTTATAAGCAGTAGCAGGAGAACACAGCTGAAGATACTTTACCACGTGCACCATGCAGCTGGGGTCACTAAACAGCAAAACAAGCTATGTGGGATAAACAAGATGTTTATCAGAGTGTGCTCAGCTGTTGTAGGCTATTGAAAAACAAGTCTCTTGTCAGGGTATGTGGCTCGAGATGGCTGCAAAGATGATAGCTGCTTTCTAGCTGCTTTCTAGCCGCTTTCTGCTAAAAGTCGGCTCCCAAAAGCAACCCTATAAAAGTTTTCTCACTTTGCTTATATATTCTTAGGAGTAGCTGCTTTGGAGAACACAAATGGCTAGAAGGAAACAACCCTCAGGAAAGATCACTTGTTGCTGTTGTTACTACTAGCAAGGCTGTTTCTGTGACTTGTGTTTTTAGGAGTGTCTCTCAGGATACAGTCTAGAGAAAAGTCTCCCAAAAAAGTGCCTCAAGCAAGGGATGGCACTGGCCTTGGTAAGTGTGTGTTCATGTGTGTTTTTCTTCTTTTCTTTTCTTTCTTTTTTTTTTTTTTTTTTAACTTCTTTGAGAATTTTCAACATGTTCTGATCATATTCTGTTCCCACACATACCTCTTCCCAGATCCACCCTAACAAGCGTGCATACTCTTTGGCTCCCCTGAATCTGAAGGAGGAGCTTCAGGTAATGAGAGAATCACTATTGTTCATGGTATCAGAGGTCTGGCCTTGGGGGGGTCCTAACAGACTAAATTTAGTGACTTGTCACTCAGTCCAGTGAGAGAGATTCCTGGTAGTGAAACAAGATAAGAATCAGTTACTTAGCAAGTCCATATTGGTAAGAAACAGGAAGACAGTGTGCTTAGCCCTCCTTGTCTTCATTGCCCTGACTCAGAATTAAATGGGGAAAGGACAAAAGCTGAGATGAAGGGGTGAAGGAGAGCAAATAGCAGTCCTTGTCAATCTGTTTTTGGACAAACTGATCAGTCATTATTTAATGCTGGTTCTGTAAAGTCCTGATACCTCCAGCAAAGTCATTATGTCTGAGGCAGCCAGTGCTGGTCAGTAAATCCCATCATGGGTGATCTGTCTGCAGAGTTCTTTGTGTCTTGAAAATAATTTATTCTTATCTTGGTGACATTAGCCTTAAAAGGGGGACTAGAAGCTGTGTGTGGTGGTATAGGACTTTAATCCCAGCACTCAGTAACAGATCTCTGTGAGGCCAGCCTGGTTTATATACCAAATTCCAGGCCAGTCAGAGCCACATAGTAAGAGTGCATCACAAAAGAAAAAAGAAAAGAGGAGTGGGGCTACTAGCAAGGCTAGAGAAATTATGGACTATCAAGCTTTGTTCGCCAGTTGTCAGAGAGACATTTCTTAAATGATGAGGGTATACATCAGAGTTGAGTAGAAATCTGACTCAAAGTTTAAGGTAGCCAAGGAGATATAGTTGTAGATCCAAGTGTGTGCTTTAAGCCACTGTTAAAACTACTGTGCTTGGGAACAGGGATTCAAAGTTCAAGGGGACAGAAAAGGCGTTGGGCAGGAGCCATTGTGCAAACAGTTCAGGCAGCTGCGCTATGAGGAAAGCACTGGACCTCGAGAGGTTTTACGCCGCCTCAGGGAGCTCTGCAGACAGTGGCTGCGGCCTGAGACCCACAGCAAGGAGCAGATCCTGGAGCTGCTGGTACTGGAGCAGTTCCTGACCATCCTGCCAAGAGATCTGCAGGTCCAGGTGCTCGAGCACCACCCAGAGACTGGGGAGGAACTGGTGGGAATACTGGAAGATTTGCAGCTGGACCGTGGAAAAGCAGAAGAGCAGAAGGTAAGGGGTACAGGTGCCCATTTGCAGGAAAGTAAGAAGTGAGCCCCCAGGTCACATAGGTGGACATGAGCACAGCTGTGGGTGGGGCACTGCTCACTGCTGGTCAGTGTCAGCCTTGCCTTGCCCTTGCCATCCCCTGTGAGGCTGAAGTGTTCGGAGGCTCTCCGTTGTGCCTCTTAGCCTCTTTAAAGGTTCTCTTTTCTGACACTGAAGTGTTTTTAAAAACCAGTTTCCTAATTATCTGTACTTATCTCTAGGACTCAGCCCAAAAAACCAGACCGACTGTGTTGGTTGGAGTGCCAGCCCTTCACAGAGAAGCACAGGAGCAGCCTGAGTATGCAGTTCAGAAGCCTGAGGACAGAGGTCAGAACAAAATGGTATTTTTTTGCATTTGAGTTATGGTAAGCCAAGCAGTATCTCTGCCTTGGCACCCTTAGTATTTTGGTGTCTGTTTTTATCAGGTCTGTTGTGGCTTAATTTGTATACACAATCTGCACTGTAGCTGCTCTAGTCAGTGAAGGTTTGGTTTTGGTTTTTTGTTGTTGGTTGGTTTGTTTGTAGATATAATAAACTTAGTAGCACAGTCAAGATTTAAACAATCTACAACTCTAAACAATTTTAATGAACAGCACACCCAGGAGGAGTAGAGCTGGACCTACTTGTTGCTCTTCCCTGAGGCAAAGAATCTCAGCAGAGTTCCCTTATTCATTTCCTGTCTCCTTCCAGTCTCTGTGACCTGCAGTGCTGGGGGTGGGGTCATGTCAGTTTGCTTGGCTCTGCTTTATTACTGTTCTGTTTCTTACTTTTAGTGTCTCTCTTTCTTTTCTTGACACAGGATCTTCCTGTGTAGCTCTGGCTGGTCTCAACTACTGCTGTGTAGATCAGCTGGCCTTGAACTCTCCAGTGTCTTTGATACTTTCACTAAGTTACCTTGTATTCTTCTCTGTCACTTAAATACAAATGTATTGATATCTCCCCTCACTTAGATCCCAGCGAACTGGGTAATGCTATTCTGTTTTTTCACATGAAGGTCTATGGCCAATTTGGGAAGAGGAATAGAGAGATACAGCAGCCCCTCCCCCCAGGGAATACTGAATAATGCTGTGCCTCCCACTCTCAGGCACATTCCCCTCCAGTTTCTTTCTTCTGGGTCCCTCCTGCCTCATTCACATTCCTCCTTCCTGGCCCCCCCACTCACTCACTGTTTGGGTCAGTGTCCTCACCTGTGCTCTCATGGGAAGTCACCTTCCAGTTTCTGGCTTCTTTCTCTCTTTCCATAGTTAAAGAGTCAGGTTTTGTGCCCTGAATCTGTTCCAGGTCCTTACCTTGAGTTAACAGTACCTACTACTAACTGGGTGTTCTTACTTCTAAAGCTGCCCTCTGCTTCCCGGTTCAATATTAGAAAACCTTGCAACAATTGAAAAGGGTAGAAAACCTGCTGTTCTCCTCTGAGGGGAACACTTCATATCTCAACATGAGGTTTCTGTGAATGATTATTCTCAAGGTCTTATGATCCTGGTACTGTTGATTTATTGATAAGGACTTAAACAATTTTTTCAAGATTGCATACTACTCAGTGATAAAATTGGCACTATACTAACACATCTTCATTTCTCAAAGTACCTTCCCTGTTTAACTTGATGGTCCTTAGATGACCTAGTTTATGGTGCTTTTTGTTTCCTAGGTGACAAATCATGATCAAGAATATGCAGTCATGCTTAGTAGCTTCTGTATGTGTGATGTAGGTCACATAATAAAGTTTAGAACATTTAAAATAAATGACCTCTCACCTCAACCCCTACCCTTCCCCAAAGCCAATATGGTTAACAATTCTTGGATGTCAAGCTGGATGTGCTGGCACATGACTGTAATTGTGGGACTTGAGAGGCTGAGAGAAGAGGATTGCTGCATGGTTTAGGTTAGGCCAGGTTATTCTGCATAGTGAAACTGTATCTCAGAAAACAAAACCACAATTTCTCGTAAATCACTCCATACATATATTTTTAATAATCACAAGCAAAATTGTTTTGTTTTTTTACTGTGTGGGGATTGAAGAGATGTTTTATCTCATCTCTTAAGAAAACTTTTACAGAGGACCTGGTTTCTGTTCCCAGCATCCAAATTGTAACTCACAACATTCTGTAACTCCAGTTTCAGGGAACTGGATACCCTCTTATGGTCTCCTTGGCACTACATGCATGTTGTATATATACATGCATGCAAATAAAACACACATAACAATTTTTATATATATGGTTTTATTTAAGTATCTCCTCCTATTTGCAGATTTCTTTCCCTGAACACCAAAAAATAATTAGTGATATTATATTTAATGTTTCAGGTAAAGAGACAAGGAGTGAGAATGGGAAGCTCATTGCAGGGACAGACTTTTGTGGAAGAGTGGAATCATCTTATACAATGTCTGAACCCATCGAGGCCCAGTGTGAGGACCTAAGCTTGAAAAAGTATCCAGCCATGCCTGAGGAGAAAACTAACATCCAATGCTTGGAAACTAAGGAGAGACTTGTTCAGAACTCAAGCCTGATTGAACTTGACAGGGCACATACAGGAGAAAGGTCCTGTGACTCCGTAGTGGATCAGAGTTCTGTTGCTCCTGACCATCAGGAAATCTCGAAAGAGAAAGGTCACCCCTGCCAAGAGTGTGGGAAAGTCTTTCAGAGAAGTTCACACCTCATCAGACATCAGAAAATCCATCTTGGTGAGAAGCCTTACCAGTGCAAAG